>NW_006921816.1:5467648-5491297 GCF_000298275.1 Orycteropus afer afer | reverse complement strand
TATGCAAAGGCATTTAACTGTGTAGATTATAACAAATTATAGCTAACATTGTGAAGAACTGGAATTCCAGAACACTTAATTGTGCTCATGGGGAAACTGTGCATAGACCAACAGGCAGTCATTCAAACAGAACAAAGATTTAAAATCAGGAAAGATGTACATCAGGGTTGTACCCTTTCACCATACTTGTTCAATACAGATGCTGAGCAAATAATCCAAGACGCTGACAATATGAAGGGAATAAAAGGGAGAGGGCATCAGAATTGAGGGAAGACTCAATAACAAACTTTTATGCACATGACACAACCTTGCTCACCGAAAGTGAAGAAGACTTAAAGCACTTTCTGATTAAGATCAAAGACTACAGCCTTCAGTATGGATTACACCTTAGCAAAAAGAAAATAAATATCCTCAAAAATGGACAAATAAACAGCATCAAGGTAAATGGAGAAAATATTGAAATTGTCAAAGATTTCATTTTCCTTGGATCCACATTTTATGCCCATGGAAACAGCAGTCAAGAAATCAGACGATGTATTGCATGGGACAAATCTGCTGAAAAGACCATTTAAAAGTGTTAAAGAGAAAAGAGTTCACTCTGAAGAGTACAGTATGCCTGACCGTAGCCATGGTATTTCAATCACCTCATACTCATGTGGAAGCTGGACAGTGAATAAGGAAGATGGAAGAAGAGACTGTGTTTTTGGTCTCTCTCCCCACAGGATACAGCACATTCATATGCCCATACACAAGTATCTATAGAATACTCACTATGTGCCAGGAATTATGTCAGGCATTTGGGTTTCAGGAGAAAGCAAAAGAGAATAGATTTCTATGGAGCAAGATACAGTTTACTTGAGTAAGTATACTAACAATATTTAAGGAAGAATATATTCTTAAAGCACAATTATACTTGTACTTAGGCATTGGAGTCCTAGTTGCCTTAACTCAATGAAATCATAATGAAGGTGAGTTAAAAAACAAAACAAAACAAAAAAAAAAAAAAACAATATCAGAAGATTTAGTATTATTCACGTTTCTACCACTTGGACAAATCAATTAACTCTTCAGACCTCGGTGTTTGAAAAATCAGTATGGGTAGTCTGAAAATATGCCCTTGGAGAAAGAAATGATGCATAAGACCACATGACAGAATTTATAAGATCAATGACTTATTCATTGTAAATATCCTTTGTCAACTACATAATAGTGACTATTCACATGGATCTCACTAGGTAGAATAGGTAAGAAACAAATCAACTAAAACTCACTACCATTAAATTGATTCTGACTCATAGCAACCTTTAGTGGGTTTTCAAGGCTGTAAATCTTTACAGAAGCAGACCATCTTATCTTTCTTTTACGAATTGGCTAGAAGGTTCAAACTATCAATATTATATATAGCAACCAAATGCCTTAACCACTGTACCACCAGAGCTCCGTATCAAGTGGACAACATCTGTGGAAGGAGGCAATGAGGAAGCTCAATATCATCAGTCAAAACAGGCCAGGATCTCACTGTGGAACAGAGAACCAATTGCTTTTATGTAAGTCCAAATTGAAACTGGAGAAAATTAAAACAAGTCCATGAGAGCCAAAATATGACCTTAATTACATCTCACCTGAATTTAGAGACCAACTGAAGAATACATTTGAAGCACTGAACACCAGTGACTGAAAACCAGTGGAGTTGGGGGATGACAGCACAGACATCATATATGAAGAAAGCAAAAGGTCATTAAAAAGACAGGAACAGAAGAAAAGACCAAAATGAATGTCGGAAGAGACTCTGAAATTTGTTCTTGAACAGAGAGTAGCTGAAGTGATAAAATAAAAAAGCTGAACAGAGGAATTCAACAGGCAACTTGAGAAGACAAAGTAAAGTATTATAATAAAATGTGCAAAGACCTAGAATTAGAAAACCAAAAGGGAAAAACACACTCTACATTTCTCAAACTGAGAGAATTGAAGAAAAAAATGGAAACCTCTAGTTACAATATTGAGGGATTCTATGTGCAAAATATTGGACTATGCAGGAACCATCAAAAGAAGATGGGAGGAATACACAGACTCACTGTACTAAAAAGAATTGGTCAAAGTTCAACCATTTCAGGAGATGGCATATTATTAAAGACCCATGGTATTGAAGGAAGAAGTCCAAGCTGCATTGAACAAATTGGAAAAAAAAAAAAAGGGCCACAGGAATTGACAGAATACCCATTAAAATGCTTAAACAAATGGATCCAGTGCTAGAAGTACTCATTTGTTTATGCTAAGAAATTTAGAAGACAGCTACCTGGCCAACCAACTAGAAGAGATACATATTTGTGATCACTACAGAGAAAGGTGATCCACCTGAATGCAGAACTTTTAGATCATTAATATCAGATGTAAGCAAATTTTGCTGAAGATAATTCAATAATTGCTGCACATGTTATTGACAAGGAACTTCCAGAAATTCAAGCTGGATTTAGAAGAGGGTGGGGAAGGAGGGATATCATTGGTGATGTCAGATGGATTCTTTACTGAAAGCAAAGAACGAATACCAAGAAGTTGTTTACCTGTGTTTTATTGACCATACAAAGGCGTTTGACTGTGTGGATCATAGCAAAGTTTGGGCAGTATTGCAGAGTGGGAGTACTAAGTTAACTGTGCTCACAAAGAAACTGTACATAGAACAAGAGGTAGTTGTTCAAACAGACCAAGGGGAAATTGCATCATTTAAAATCAGGAAAGGTGTGAGTCAAGGTTGTGTTCTTTCACCATACTTATTCAATCTGTATGTTGAACAAATAATCCAAGAAGCTGGACTATGTGAAGAAGAATGTAGCATCAGGATTGGGGAAGACTCATTAGCAACGTGTGATGCAGTTATGCAAATGACACACCCTGCATGCTGAAAGTGAAGAAGACTTGAAGCATTTACTGAAGAAGATCAAATATGACAGCCTTCAGTGTAGATTACACCTCAACCTACACAACACAGAATTCCTCATAACTGGAGCAATAGCCAACATCACAATAAATGGAGAACAAATTGAACCTGTCAGGGATTTCATTTTACTTGGATCCACAATCAATGACCTTGCAAGCACCAGTCAAGAAATGAAACAATGTTTTGCACTGGGGAAATCTGCTGTGAAAGACCTTTTTTTAAGCATTAAAGAACAAAGATGTCACTTTGAAAACTTACGTGTGCCTGACCCAAGCCACAGTATTTCCAATCACCTAATATGCATATGAAAGTTGGACAATGAATAAGGAAGACCAAAGAACTGCTGCATTGAACTGTGGTGCTAGTGAAGAGTACTGAAATATTATGGACTACTAGAGGAATGAACAAATCTATCTTGGAAGAAAGATGGAATGTTCCTTAGCAACAAGAATGGACAGACTTCATCTCATATACTTTCATCATATTGTCAGAAGGGACCAGTCCCTGGAGAAGTGTATTCTGCTTGGTAAAGTAGTTGTTATTAGGTGCCGTCTAGTCTTGTCCAACTCATAGCAACCCTATGCACAGCAGAATGAAACACCGCCTGGTCCCGTGCCAGCTTGGCAATTCCTGCTATACTTGAGCCCATCACCGCAGCCACTGTGTCAATTCATCTGGTTGAGGGCCTTCCCCTCTTTCATTGATCCTCCACCTTACCAAGCATGACATCCTTCTCCAGGGAATGGTCCCTTCTGATGACATGACCAAAGTAGGTGAGACAAAGTCTGGCCATTCTCACTTCCAAGGAGCATTTTGCCTGCACTTCCTTCAGGACAGATCTGTTAGTTCTTTTAACTGTCCATGTACTTTCAGCATTCTTTGCCAGCACCACAACTCAAAAGCATCAATTCTTCTTTGGTCTTCTTTATTCATTGCCCAGCTCTCACATGAATATGAGCCAATTGAAAATATAATGGCTTGTGTCAGGCACCCCTTAGTCCTCAAGGAAACATCCTTGCTCCTCAGCACTTGAAAGAGGCCCCTTGTAGCCAACTTGCCCAGTGCTATACATCATCTAATGTCCTGACTGCTGCATCCATTGGCTTCGATTGTAGAACCAAGCAACGTGAAGTCTTTGACAACTTCAATCTTTTCTACATCAAATGTTCCATCCCTGACAAGTTCAATCTGTTCTCCATTTATTGTGATGCTGACTAGTGCTCCAGTTATGAGGAATTCTGTTTTGTGTATGTTGAGGTGTAATCCACACTGAAGGCTGTCATATTTGATCTTCTTCAGTAAATGCTTCAAGTCTTCCTCACTTTCAGCATGCAGGTTGTGTCATTTGCATTACTGCATCATAGGTTGTTAATGAGTCTTCCCCAATCCTGATGCTATATCAATCTTCTCTGGTAAAGCAGAGGGCATGAGAAAAAGGAGAATATCCTCAAATGGATGGATTGACACAGTGGCTGCAACAACAGGCTCAACCATAGCAAAACTCTGAGGATTGCACTGGACTGGGCATTGTTTTGCTTTGGTGTACATAGGTACGGTTGTGTGTCAGCTTGGCTGGGCGTGGTTTTGAGCAGTTGGAAAGCTGGATGTAATTATTTCCCACGATGAGACTATAATCACTTTCATGGTGGAATCTGCTGTGAGTCCCTAGGGAACTGCTTTTGGAGTATGGCCTACTTCCAATATGTAAGGAAAAGCTTTGGGAAAGGTCTCTAGGTTTTGGCACATCTGAATCCTTCATTTGGCCAAGTCTCCATATCAGTGGCCTGCCATATTGCTTGCCAATCTTGGTATTGTTCCTGGACTTGAATAGTGGCCTGTCGTGTTGTCTGCTAATCTTGGGACTGTGCCATTTTGCTTGTTGTTCTTGGGTTTGTCAGCCTCAACAGCCAGCAATTGTGTGAGTTAGACAACAGCTTCCAGCTGTAATGGGCCTGGAACATGAGGCAGAGCTGAAGCCTATGGTGGAGGGGCTTTCACACAGCCCCTAGAGCCGGCACTTTGAGCCCGGACTTCTAGCCTCCTAAATTGTAAGAAAATAAATCCCTGTTTATTAAAGCTATCCACTTATGTTATTTCTGTTAGAGCCGCACTAGAGAACTAAGACAATAGGGTTACTATGAGTTAGAGCAGACTTGATAGCACCTAAGAACACCAACAGAAGACAATTGGGCTAAGTGTATCATAATTTTAAAAATATTATTGGACACAAAAATTTGTATAACCTGGAGAAAGAATGGATGAGTGCATTAAAATGTATGTGTGTTAGATTTATAGTCAAGTTTAACTTCTCTTCCTCATGTACATGCTCCAGCTTCCTCATTTATAAAATCGAGAGAATGATAGTGTATAGTATATAATGATAGTATCTACCATATGACTCAGGTATAGCAAGGATCATGAGGCTGGCACAGGACTGGGCAGTGTTCCATTGTGCTGGGCATGGGGTCTGTATGAGTTGGAGACAACTCAACGGCACCTAACAACAACAACGACAATAACATCTACCATGTAGATAAAGATATTAAGAAGATTAAATGACTTAACAATTGTAAACCATGCCAATCATTGCCTCATACATAATAATGTGTTATTAATAATTATTTTAAATTAATTAATAATATTATGTTATTAATTTAATTTACCTCATAGTCTCTTGCTTATCTATGGCTCTGCTCAGTGTACTTGATAAGTGTGTTTCTCTTAATTAATTAATTTATTAACATTTAGGTTCATTCTTCAATCTTCTGTGATTTTGTTAAGTGTAAATCAAAAGTGTGAATTTAGTCAATTGTTTGAAACTTGCAGCACTGAGATTTTCCAAAGCTGAAAAGACTGTGTACTACCATAATTTGGTTAAAGAAATTATGTCAGCGGTGAGAGAGGTCTCTGGGTAGTCATTCCATCAATTTTCCTTGATGACAACTCTATCTTACTACCTGCCTTCTTTACATTTCAATAAGTTATTATTTCAGTCTCTGTAGAAATACAACCAGAATGCTCTTTACAAGTGAGAATGGAAAGACTTCAGCTCACTTTCTTTGGACACATTATCAGGAAAGACCAATCACTAGGAAACGACATGTTGTTTGGCAAAGTAAAAGGTCAGCATACACCAGGAAAAGCCTTAATGGATGGACTGACAACAGTCTCAACAATGAGCTCACACAAAATCGATCATGAAGACGGCACATATTCAGGCAACATTTTGTCTGTTATGCATAAAGAGGCCATGAATCAGACCTACTTTTTGTTAACTAACTACAACATGATATAATGCTAATTGTAATAGTGATAAGCCATTGTCCTTCCTTGCTGGATCTCTGTGTAATTATGTGGCCATGTACATCCGAATTCATGTCACTTTAAAATGTGTGTTGAGCTAAGGTACGTTCCCTAATAACACTAATGTAACTATAACACATATTCATTAATGGTTTGCTTAACAGGCTAACGAGCCATTATCTAGAAGACAAGAAGGGCTCTAAGAATTGAGAATTGGTAAAGTTCAGTTTTGATTGGATGGGAAATAAGCCTGAGTGGAGCTTTGTATGGAGCACACTGGAACATCCATCATTAGGAATATGAGGTAACTGTACTGAATCTAAGTTTCTAGTTCACAACTTCTCTCAGGGCTACCTCTGGTTACAGACATCTGTCCATAGCTGTTGCATAACCATTCAGAGAAGAGAAAGAGCTAAGCCCACATTACTGAGATCACAGCTTATTCACAGAATTTAAAGAAACCATTCTTCCTAAATGACAAGCGAGAGTAAATCTTTCATTTTCTAAGAGCTGGTTGTGTTTGAGTCAGTTTCTGAATTAACAGCTTAGTATTACTGACAACACTGCATTGATGTTCCTCCAACATGTGAGCAATGCTTGGATTTGCCACCCCATGTTTACTCTCTACAGAGCTTCAGGTAAAAGGGAGAGGAATGAGTGCATACCGTCCCATTCCAATTGTGGTTCTGCCACCATTCAGCATACTCCCAACCCTTCTACTTCAATATCTGCAGTATAGATTGCTTCTTTATCTCTTCACCTGTGGCTCCAGTTATATCACTGCAATGCATTCTTCATGGCATCAAACTGCCACAATATTTTTCCTGGAATAAAATAAGATATACATAAATAATACTATTGTGAAGAAAAGTGTTTTCCTAGAGTGCTAGGGATGTATTCCTTTGTCAAAGTGAAAAGAACTCCTTGTTGTATGTGGGGTAACTCTAGCCTTGGGAGGCAAAGGACATTTTATAATATAAAAAAGAAATAAAGAAGGTATTGAAACTGCTGATTCAATCTAGGCATTACAACGTTAGCTTTCAACAGGATGTTAATCTTCTACATATACCATCTGCTTTCAACCAAGTATTGAATGAAAACATGAATCTACCTTGATAGGTATAATGAAATTGATTTCTGTCCTTGGACCAACAGACCTTGTTTGATTTGGGATTAAAGTGGCACTCAAAGGATTGGATCTTATCAAATTTAACATTTGATACTTCTTAAATTAGTTTCCATATGCTACTTTAAAATTCTCAGTCTTTAAAATCCTGAAATTCATTGTTAAATTCATTTATTGCAAATAATTATTACTAGATTTCTTCTTTTATATGTAAATGAATGTACACAGCTTTTCATGAGTGCTTACCTCTTTACAAATGAATTATTATTGTTATATATACATGAAAATTATATTTGAAAAGTTTTTTGTTTTTTAATCTTTAAATTCTAAAGGGGCTAGAAGTCATAACTGCAATGTCAGGAAAGGATTATTGTAAAATGTCTTTAATCTTTAGTTCTAGTCCCCTGGATTTTAAATATTTTTAATCATGTAAAAAGTAAATTAATAAAGTCCAGCCTGCTCTCTAATGGAAGACAAATTGTTTTATAAACTTTAAGCATATTTATGTAACATAAGTACAGAAAATAATAGTATGAAAAATAAATTAGAAAAATTTTAATTGTGAATTATTCTTTAAAAATGCTTTATTATTATAAAGAGTCTCTTTGGCAACCTAATAATTTAATTACCTAATAATAAATGTCCTCTCCCATAACTGTTTCTCACTGCTGGTGCCCATAAACTCTCTTGTAATTTTGCATAAGGAAAATCAGTTACAAACTGTATTGTTACTATTAGATGCCATCTAGTCAGTTCTGATTCGTAGCAGCCCTATGTAGAGCAAAACAAAACACTGTTCCATCATGCTCCATCATGTAAATCATTATACATGAGCCCATTTTTATAGCAACTGTATCAGTCCATATTTTTGAGGGTCTTTCTCTTTTTCATTGATCCTCTACTTTACCAAGCTTGATATAGTTCTCCAGTGACTAGTCTCTCCTGATAACATTATCAAATTATGACAGAGGTAGTATTACATCCTCCCTTCCAAGGAACACTCCAGCTGTACTTATTGCAAGACAGATTTGTTTGTTCTTCTGGCAGTTCATGGTATAGTCGATATTCTTTATTAACATTGTAACTGAAGTGCATCAATTCTTCTTTAGTCTTCCTTATTCACTGTCCTGCTCTCACGTACATAAGAGGTAATTAAAAATACCATGGCTTGGATTTGGCATACGTTAGTTCTCAAAGTGATGACTTTGCTCTTTAATACTTTAAAGAGATCTTTTGTGGCACATTTGCTCAAGGAAGTACATCCTTTGATTTCTTCACTACTTCTTCCATGGGTGTTGATTATGGATTCACTTAAAATGAAACCCTTGCCAACTTCAATCTTTTCTCTTTTTACCATGATATTGTTTATTGGTCCACTTGTGAGGAATTTTGTTTTCTTTATTCTGAGATGTAATCCATACTGAAGACTATATTTTTTGTTCTTCATCTGTAAGTGCTTCAAGTTCTCTTCACTTTCAGAAAGCAAGATTAGTTATATCATTTACATATTGCAGGTTGTTAATGAGCTGTCTTCCAATCTTGATAGTGCATCCTTCTTCATATACTCCAGCTTCTCAGATTGTTTGCTCAGTGTACAGAGTGAATAAAGATGATGAAAATATATAACCTTGACACACATCTTTTCTGATTTTAAATCATGCAATTCTGTTTGAATGATTGGCTTTTGGTCTATGTACATGTTCCTCAAGAATGTAATTAAATGTTTCAAAATTCCCATTCTTTGCAATGTTATCCATAATTTGTTATAATCCACACAGTCAAATGCATTTGCGTAGTCAAAAAAAAACACAGGTAAACATCTTTCTTGTCTTCTTTCAACTGACATCAGTAATGATATCCCTTGTTCACATCCTCTTCTGACTCTAGCACAAATTTCTAACAGTTCCTTATCAAGACACTACTGCAACTGTTTTTTAATTACTTTCCTCAGAAATTTACTTGCATGTGTTATAAATTATATTGTTTGATAATTTCCACATTCTTTTGGATGACCTTTCTTTGGAATTGGCACAAATATGGATTTCTCCCAGTTGGTTGGCCACATAGCTCTCTTCCAAATTTTTTAGTATATACAAGTTAGTGAGGAGCTCTGGTAGCATAGTGGCTAAAGCACCTGACTGCTAACCAGAAGGCTGGCAGTTCAAACCCACCAGCCACTCCTCGGAAGGAAGGTTGGGCAATCCTACTTCCCTAGTGATACTGCCTCAGAAACCCAAGGAGGGGTCGCTATGAGTCAAGGCCGACTCGACGGCACATAACAACAACAACAACAACAAGTTAGTGCTACCAGCATTGCATCCATTTGTTGAAATATCTCAATGGGTATTCTGTCAATTCTTGGAGGATTGGTTTTAGACAATGCCCTCAGGGCATTTGACTTCTTCCTTCAATGCCATTGGTTCTTGATCATATGCTACTTCCTAAAATGGGTGAACATCAACCAATCCTTTTTGAGACTGTATTTCTGTTTATTCCTTCCATCTTCTTCTTTTTGATGTTCCATGTGTCATTCAATATTTTCCCCATAGAATTCTTCAATATTGCAATTCAACACTTGGATTTTATCTTCAGTCCTTTCATATTGACAAATGAGGAGCTTGAAAAATATTTTCCATTCTTGGTTTTCTAACTCCAGGTGTTTTCACATATCATAATATTTTATCTTCTTAAGTTGCCTTTTGAAATCTTCTGTTCATCTTTTTTACTTCATAACTTCTTCCATTCAATTTATTTAAAAAAAATATTGTGATTTGGGTGAAAGTTTGCAAAGCAAATTCATTTGCCATACAGCATTTCATACACATTTTGTTCCATGATATTGACCGCTCTTCCATTCACTTTAGCTACTCTACATTCAAGAACAAATTAGAGAGTCTCTCGTGACATCTTTAGTCTTACAACCTGTATTTCCAGAAAATACAATTTGACAAATGGCTATCTTTCATTGGGGTAGAACCTCAACATGTGTCAATGGGCATGATAGTGCAGCAGGTGTGGGTTAATGCTGGGGCAAGTGTGTTTGAAGTTTAGCAAGATTCTGAGGTATAACAGGCTGGATTAGGGATATATATATATAACTGGTGTATTAATACATAGATAGAGTCCAAATTCTAGAGAACTTTGAAAGCCAATGTCCTATTTCCTAGTGCTGTCAAAACAAAAATACTATAAGTGAGTGTCTTTAAAGAATACAGAAAGGGACTTTGTCTCTTCTAGCTTCTAGTGGCTACTGGCAATCCTCAGCATGTCTAATTTTGTAGCTACATCTCCTTCCATTGTCATATGGCATCTGTCTCCCCCTTATATGTGTTTTTGTGTCTCTTATGCTCTTTTAAGGAGTTCTGGTAGTATAGTGCCTAAGGCATTTTGACTGCTAACCAAAAGGCAGGCAGTTCAAACCCACCAGCCACTCCTCAGAAGGAAGATTGGACAATCAACTTCAGTAGTGATACCGCCTTGGCAACCCAAGGAGGGGTCACAATGGGTCGGATCTGGCTCAAGGGCAGTGAGTTGTTTTTTTTTTTTTTTCCATGCTCTTTTAATAATACATCACTCAAAACAGATTAGGTTTAGGATCTACCCTACTCCAGTATGCCATCATTAAGATGATAACCACAGAGAAACATATTTCCAAACAAGGTTATATCTAAGTATATAGGGGTAAAACTTCAACATAACTTTTTGGAAGCACAATTTAATCTATGACAGTAAGGCTGAGGACTTGGCCTTGATTTTGTGTGGAATGGAGTGCTGTTGCTCATGTTTGAGCACAAAATGTCATGCTCAAATCCCTGTAATCTTCATAAACACAGTCCACTAGTATTATAAAGATTCCACAATGCTACCTTTTTTTTTTTTAACTGTGGTGAATGGTGGGGGGATGACATTACCATGTGTCCTAAAGAAATAAAACTTAGAGAAGTACTTAAGTGAAATATACTTGACAAAATTTACCTACATATAACATGTAACTCTGATCATATGATGCACCCCTTAATCTCTAGCAAGACTTAATGATATCCCTATAGATGTTGATCATGACCCAGAATCATCTCTGCCTCCATTGAAATGAGATGTCCAAGTTTCAACATTAAACATATCTTGGAAGTATCTCATGTTTGCGGAAATATTAAAACTGTCCCTGATATTTTGTTATCATGAAGGTTTAAAGAAAAACAACCTTTTAAGTAATAAGATCTTCTTGTGTCTTCCTTTGTTTAAAATATTCTTCCTTCTTGAACAAATTTAATATTTATTAATATTGCCTTTAATTTAAAATTCATTAAAAATGTTTTTGCAGAGCCATAAATGTATCAGTATTTCCAATTCAAAAAGTTTGTGAGCTTATCTTAATTTTCAAAACCTATCACCTATCTGGCCAGCTACCTGGCCAACTGACTGGAAGAGATCCATATTTGTACCCATCAAAAGAAAGGTGATCCCACACAATGTGGAAGTTATTGAACAATATCATTAATATTGCGTGCAAGTAAAATCTTACTGAAGATAATTCAAAAATGATTGCAGCAGTATATTGACAGAGAATTTCCAGAAATCCAAGCTGGATTCAGAAGAGTACATGGAATGAGGAATATCATTGCTGAGGTCAAAAGGATCTTGGCTAAAATCAAAGAATATCAGAAAGATGTTTACTTGTGTTTTATTGACTATACAAAAGCATTTGATTGTGTGGATCATAACAAATTGTGGATAACATTGAGAAGAATGGGAATTCCAGAACACTTAATTATACTCATGAAGAAACTGTACTCAAGAAGAGGCTGTCATTTGAACAGAAAAAGGGAATACTACAAGGTTTAAAATCAAGAAGGGAGTGTGTTAAGGTTGTATCCTTTCACCATAATTATTCAATCTATATGCTGAGCAAATAATCCAAAAATCTGTGTTGTATGAAGAAGAACATGACATCAGGATCAGAGGAAAAATCATTAACAACTGTGATCCACTGACGGCAAAACTTTGCTTGCTGAGAGGGAGGATGACTTGAAGTACTTACTGATGAAGATTAAAGAATACAGTCTGTGGTATGGATTACATCTCAATATAAAGAAAACAAAAATCCTGACAAATGGTCCTATAAGCAACATTACAATAAATAGAGAAAAGATTGAAATTGTCAAAGACTTCACATTACTTGGTTCTACAGTGGACATAACAGAAGCAGCAGTCAGGACATTAGATGACGTATAGCAGTGGGCAAATTGGCTGCAAAGGACCTCTTTCAAGTGCTGAAGAGCAAAGATGTCTCCTTGAGGACTAAGGTGCACGTGACACAAGCTATGGTATTTTCAATCACCTCATGTGCATGTGAGAGCTAGACAATGAATAAGGAAGATCAAAGAAGAGTTGATGCTTTTGAGCTGTTGTGTTGCCAAAGAATGTTGAAAGCACCGTGGACTGTTAAAAGAACTAACAGATCTGTCCTGGAGGAAGTGCAGCCAGAATGGCCCTTGGAGGCAAGAATGGCCAGACTTCATCTCACCTACATTGGTCATGTTGTCAGAAGGGACCATTCCCTGGAGAAGGATGCCATGCTTGGTAAAGTGGAGGGTCGACGTAAGAGGGGAAGGCCCTCAATGAGATGGATTGACACAGTGACAAAGGCGATGGGCTCAAGTATAGCAAGAATCATGGGGTTGGCTCAGGAGTGGGCTGTGTTTCGTTCTGCTGTGCATAGGGTCATTATGAGTAGGAGACGACTCAACAGCACCTACAAAAACAACTTAACCTATCTGACTTTCTCAGGCCTTAATTTCATGGTTACCTTCAGATATGATAAGGCCAGAACTACTGTTATTTTTGTGTTATTTAGAATGCAGGTAGCTCCTAATACAACAACAACAAAAAAAGAAAATATATTTAAAATTAAGAAAAATATACTATTCCATATAATCCATATAATAAGATAACCAGAGGTAAATTAATTACAGGATTATTTAAAATGATAACTTAATAATTTCATCATTAGTTCTTTCTACTCTGTCATCTGAACAGAATAGCTAGTTTTTTCATGGTTGCAAAGGGCTGCAACAATTCAAAACATCAAACCTTTTCAGAATATTTTCTCAAGGCCAGAGGGAGAACAAGTTTCCTTTAGCCCTATTTTAGGAGAAAAGAAAAGAAATGGCTCAACAAACTTCACTTTACATTTCACTGAACAGAATTGCATCTCATTCATTTTCTTAGTACCAAAGCAGTCACTGGAAGGAAGAAAAGGATTTTTGTGGAATGGCTGTGTTTGGCTAGACAAATGTGGATCAATGTCTTGAGGACTGGCTCATCTCCCAGCCTTCCCTGAAGGATGCAATACTCCAACACATGAACAAAACTAGGAGTCTGTGTGGAAGGAAGATAGTGTCAAAAAGAGCCATGGCGACATTCTGTACAGTGTAGGAGGGAAAAATGACAAGCTATTCAATAACACAAATACTTGCATATTTTAAATCAGTAAATCTCCTGGAACATTTTCCCCAGTGACTAGAAGCCCCAAATGATCAGTTTTTGTCCCAGAGTTAAAGATCAAAATGGAACTTAACATTATATGTTTGCAAGAAACCTGGTTTTGTAATAATAACCTTCCAATTTTCAGAACTTTTTCTCAATCTTCTGGCTTTCAAGGAGTTTTCTACTATTTCCCTAGAAGACAAAAATATGTATTTTTGAACTGCAAAGTGTCACTGAAAATATCAGTTACACTTTTCTATGGCCTTGTTGTAGGAAAACAAGGTCCTTACTCCTTGCCTTGAAGAACCAATGATCACAACAGGTTGAAGAGGGAAAGCAAAACGTTTATTGAGTAATGACACCCAAGGAGACGGAAAGAATCACTTCTCTAAAATGTCTGTCTCCTTGAGCAAAGGGTAAACATGATTATATAGGGAGATGGAAAGGGGGTTGAAGATCCCCTAGACTGCCAGGAATGTCTTTGTTCTTCTATTCTCTGGTTACTTGGACTCAGCGTCCCTCTTCCCAGGGTCATCTTGCTTCATAGGTCATGGTTCTCACCTGAAACCAATCATGGGAAAGGGTTATGCTTACAAGAATTGTTGTTGTTGCTGTTATGTGCCGTCGAGTCGGCCCCGACTCATAGCGACCCCTCCTTGGGTTTCCGAGGCAGTATCACTACGGAAGTAGGATTGCCCAACCTTCCTTCCGAGGAGTGGCCAGTGGGTTTGAACCACCAGCCTTCTGGTTAGCAGTCAAGTGCTTTAGCCACTATATACATAATTGAAAATAACAATTCTAAACAACTCGGTGTCTATAAAGAAGTTGGCTAGTCTATTTAGTTAAAAGAAAGCAAGAGGGAGGGGAAAATAGCAAGTTAATCACTGTGATTAATGTCTACTTTAATCATACCTTCTAGTCTGTTAAAGACTTGTAATTTTCAATGAGGAGCCCATTTGGCCTTCCACTTCAACTTTCCACAGCCTGATTTGTAGTATAAAATAAAAACAAACAAAAATTTCACTATAACCCCATTTGAAACAAAAAAGTCTAAAGTGTTCTCTAGAACTCTATAAATTTTAAAGTTTTCATAAATTTCTTGATCTCTCAAAAGCAAAAACAGCTACAATTACATCATGTGGAGATACTTGTGGAGCCAATTGAGCAGGCAAAAGGAACAGATTTGAAGTCATAGCAACACAAAGCATCAAGCTGTTGAATGAAATGGTTGAAACCAGACTCCACTGATACCTGGTAAGCTCAACACTCTGGACTCTGTAAACCAAAGCAATCAGGACATAAATTTATGAATTTCCATCTGCTTTCCAAAAATATTTCTTTACATAATACAGCTGATAAAGGGAGAAAAAATGAATAAACATTTTTTTTTCTCCAGAGTTAATTTAAGACCATTTAAAATATGATTGTTTTGTTGATTCTGATTCATATTGACCCTGTAGGGCAGAGTAGAACTCTTCTATAGTGTTTCCTAGGCTGAAATCTTTGTGGGTCTTTTCTCCCACAGAACCAGCCACTAGTGGGTCCAAACCACCAACCTGTCAGTTAGCAGCATCGTGTTTAACCATTGAGTCACCAGAACACCTTTCAAAATATTGGAATCTATTAAATGTTAAAAGGAGCTTTATCAGAGCAGTGGTTAAGAACACAACTGCTAACTGAAAAGTCAGTGTCTTGAACATACCAGACCCTTTTCAGGAGAAAGATGTGGTAGTCTGCTTCTGTAAAGCCTTGGAAATCCTATGGGTGATTGTACTGTGTCCTATAGGGTAGCTAACAATCATAATTGACTGGATGACAAGGAGATCAAATTTTGATATATGTTAACTGCTGCTTATTTTTTAGGTATGGATTTCCTGACTAGATGTATAACACAATTTATTAAAAATAATTCTTAGTTATTAATTATCAAATAGAATTCAATATATAATACCTTATATTTGTTAGAATTTATACAAAATATCACCTAAAGCACTAAAATTTTCTCACAGGATAAAAGAGAGTGTGGTCTCTTCTCACTTTTTAAAATACTTCTTTAATTAAAATTTCAGGAAAAGTCACATACCTCCCCACAAATCATGAACAATAGATGAGTATATTTCTGTAAGTAGGTGATGAAATCCCATGATTACTAAATAGGAATAACTGTGAATATTCACCAGCTGACCTTGCTAATTTATAATACCTAAAATGAATAGCTAACAATCAGTTATATTTAAAGTAAAAATTTTTGTAGGTGATTCCCAATTTAAAACTGACCTACATCTAATATAATATTCATTATCATATAAATAAGCATACCACAATCTTTTTTGCTGAAAGTGAACAAGACTTGAAGCACTTCCTGACAAAGATAAGAAACTACATCATTCAGTATGGATTACACCTCAACATAGAGAAACAAAAATCCTCACAACTGGACCAGTAAACATCATGATAAATGGTGAAAATACTGAAGTTGTCAAGGATTTTATTTTACGTGGATACATGATAGAAACCCATGGAAGCAGAAGGGAAAAACCAAACAACATATTGCATTGGGAAAACCTGCTACAAAAGACGTGTTTAAAGTGTTAAAAAGCAAAGATGTCACTTTAAGGACTCTAATAGTAAAGATTGTATGTCAAATTGGTTGGGCCATGATTCTCAGTTGTTTGGTAGTTACTGTGTTCATCCTCCATTATAAGATCTGATATAATTTAATCACCTCCATGAAGAGCTCTCTTAAGGACCCTCCAACCAGTTGTAAGGGAGTTTGCTCAGGGGTGTGGCCTGCTTCCAATATATGTATATTTTTGGCTTTTTAATTTATCTGGATCCTACGTCTGGCTCATCAGCATCTGATCATGTTTGGACTTGCATCAGCAGTTTGCCATATTGCCTGATGATCTTGGAATTCATCAGCCTCCACAGCTTGTGAGCCAGCAGCTTTCCTTCTGACCTGTCAATCTTGGGTTCATTAGCCCCTCAGCTATGTGAGTCAGGAGAGGTCTCCAACTTGACATCTGACCCACAGATTTGGGACTAAGAAGCCTCTACAATTACATGCTTTCAGCATCACAGCAACATGCAAGCCACCACAATGCAATAAACAGAGAGATGAGTGGCACTCTTGAAAGAAGTACACTCGCATGCTCCTTAGAAGTGAGAATGGTCAGACTTCATCTCAAGTGCTTTGTACATGTTGTAAGAAGCAACCAGTTCCTGGAGAAAGATATCATGCTTGGTAAAGCAGAGGTTCAGAGAAAAGGGGAAGACCCTCAAAGAGATGGACCATCACAGTGTCTGCAATGATCAGCTCCATCATAACAAATATTGTGAGGATGGTGCAGGTCCAGGCAGTTTATTCTGTTGTACATAGGGTCACTACGAGTTCAAACTGACAAAATGGCACCTAAAACAATGATTGTATGAGCCATTTCCTTGAAATGGCCTCTCTCTCTGTCTCTGTCTCTCTGTGTATACACACACACACACACATAAGCTTCAGTGGTTTTTCTTCTCTAGAGAGCCCACCTTAAGACATGGACTAAGAAGGAATAAGGTTTACCTTACACAAGCCATGGTACTTTCAATAGTCTCATATGCACATAAAACCCAGATAATGAATAAGGAATACAAAAAAAAAAAAAGAATAGGTATTATCTTTGAATTATGATGTTGAGGAAGAATGGGAAATATATCATGGACTGCCAAAAGAATGAGCAAATCTGTCTTGGAGAAGTACAGAAAAAATGGTCCATAGAAGCAAGGAATGCAAGACTTCATCTCACTTACTTTGGGCATGTTAAGAGGAGGGACCAGCCCCAGGAGAAGGATATCATGCTTGGTAAAATTGTTGTTGTTGTTTTGTGCTGTCAGGTCGGCTCCAATTCATAGCGACCCTATGTACAACAGAGTGAAACACTGCCCAGTCCTACACCATCCTCACAATCCTTGCTATGCTTGAGCCCATCATTGCAGCCACTGTGTCAGTCCATCTTGTTGAGGGTCTTATTACTAGTAAAATAGAGAGTCAGTTAATAAGAGTAAGACTGCAACAAGATGGATGCAGTGGCATTCAATGAACTCAATACAGCAATGATTTTGAGGATGACACAGGACTGGACAGTGTTTTGTTCCATAGTGTATCGGGTCACTATGAGTCAGAATCAACTCAATGGTAACTAACAAAAACAATAGTTTGTTGTAAGAAATATGATATGTGATGTCCTATTTCACATTTCACTCACTAAAAAATGCTGTAATTTAAGTAATACGTACCTTACAGTGAAGAAATTGAGTGTTGCAGATGTAAAATAATTTGATTGTTGAACAGAGATGTATCCTCGGTGGATAGAATCTTTATGTTCAGTGCCCTTGTCATTAAATATACAGCTGCCTTTGAAATTATCTTTAGTTTTATTTTACATCTGCATAATGAAGTCAGGCTTATTATAGGAACATTTTACTTGTTTTGAAGATCTTTTAAATTACAGGTAATTTGACATCCAAATTGGATCGGACAGTGTTTCTTTCTGTTGTGCATAGGGTCACTATGAGTCGGAGCTGACTCAATGGCACCTAACAGCAACAACGGCATCAAAATTAGACACCATGGTCACCCCTGCTGTTTAACTTATCTCCAAAGGCCAGCAACATAGTTAAAATAATATTTAACCTAAATTTTAATTTCATTGTGCCTGGTGGTACAGTGGGTAAAGAACTCAACTGCTAACTGAAAGGTTTCGGTTCACACCCAGAAGCTGTCCCATGGGACAAAAATGTGGTAGTTTGCTTCTGTAAACATTTACAGCCTTGGATATCCTATGGCACATTGTCTTGTAGGGTCACTATGAGTCAGAATTGACTTGATGGTAGTCGTTTTAGTATTGCTTAATACATACATATATATATATATATATATATATATATATATATTACTTATTTGTTACTTTCTTTATACCAGTTCTTTGTATAAAAGCAAGCAAGTATCATCGCACTATGTAGCCCTTATGTCAAAGGGGCAGTAACTATAAAATATGCACATTTAATCTGTATCGACCGTCCTTGTATCACTAAGCTGCGAAGTAACGAATCATAATAAACTCAATAATGTAGTGAATTTGGAATTTCGCCACTCTTTTAATTACCAAATCTGTCATGTCTTTATTCTTTTATGCTTATCCTCCAGATGAGAAGTAGAAAATAGAGACTACTACCACTTTCATAAATGATGGCACAACTGCACATGATTCATATTTAACACAAACAGCAGGTGGTCACAGTCTGTTATTATTGTAAATCAAATTATTTCATTTTGCATACTCCCTTGTTTGCCCTTGCTATGTGTACTTTGTTGGAACATTAAACCTTTGAAAATAATCTTAAAAATAAAACGTGAGCTTGATCTTTAAACAACCTTCTCCAAACCTGGATATGTTTTTAATTTAGGCATTAATTGCATTTTGCTCATGTTATATATCATCATGTCTGAAGGGAGAGTTTATGTCAAATTAAACTGAGAAAGAGTTATACATCTCAAGGATTCCACTCAAATGGTGAAATAGGTCCAAAGCATTATATGCTCATTATAAAACTATGCTCAGATTGAGAACAGCCACAATGCCTCAGGTTGGCCTCTCCAGGAACATTCACTGGGTTGCTTAGGTTTGTGTTCATTGTTATGAGGTATCAATGGAAGCAGGATTAGCCAGAGGGAGATGTTGGATTGAGATGCAATTTCAACAGCTGTCTTATTCAATGCATAACAGAATTCTGAAGCTGAGATGACACTTCACAGATGCCTCAAATTTGAAGTATTTTAAAATCTTAGTGTTACTCAGGAAGAGTATAGAGATATTTATAAACTTTGGATCTTGTTAGGAAAATATAACCTTAAATATTTATATTACAGATGTTACAGACAACTACTAAAAAAAATGTATAATTTTTCGAACAGAAGAAGGGAAATAAAGGGAATAAAAGAAAAATAAAAAGATAGAATAAAAAAACGTGGTAAATATCAAGCATAAAATTAAATTGCAGAGATAAGCTCAAATATGCCAGTGATTATGCTAAATCCATGTGGGTTAACGTCCCTAATCAAAAGATGAAAACTATAACACTGAATAAAAAGAGAAAAATGCAGCTATGTCTATTAATAAGAAAAAAAAAAAACATAAAACAAAGACTGACCAACAAGAAATATATTTGTATGTATTTAAAAATAAGGTCTCACTGCCATCTCATTGATTCCAATTCATAGTGACCCCCACTGGGTTTCCAAGGCTGTAAGTCTTTACGGTAGTAGACCAGCTCACCTTCCTTCTGCAGAGCAGCTGGTGGGTTTGAAACTCTGACTTTCTGGTTAGCAGCCAGATGCATTATCCACTATACTACCAGTGCTCATTACATATATATATATATATATGAGTCGGGGCCAACTTGACGGCACATAACAACAACAACAACAACAACATATATATGTATATGTATGTGTATAAGTACATACATGTTTATTCGTGTATACTCACACACATATATACACACAAAAATATCAAACTTAATTATATAATTTTAGAAGAGAGAGAGAAGCATTTTGCATCTAAAAAAAGAAATACTCCAGCAAAAATTTATAGTGGACAAAGTTATATTCTCCTAAAAACATGAGCTTAATGTATATAAAAAGAAAGCTTATAGAACTGGGCAAATATACAATTACAATATAATTATTTAACACTCTGTCTCTTGTAGAGATATCTTTAGCAGGAGAACCAAAAAAATAAATAAATAAATAAAGCAAGAGAATAAAATCAGTAGCAATAGAAAAGAGTTTAATTTGATATACATAATAAATTGCTATATAATAAATTATTCACCCAGGAAACAGATAATTCAAATATACTTTCAGTGAAACATGAAACTTTTACAAAATTTAAGCACATATTAGACTGCAGAAAATGTTGCAACATATTCAAAAGAATTTACATGTTCTAAAAATCCTTCTTTGATCTTGATATCATAAAACTAGAAAGAAATCACAATAATATATTTTTAATACATACTTCAGCACATTTAAATGAAAAGACAAAGAAATAAAAGAAAACAGTGTTATAAGAAAATATGCAAAACCCTAGAATTAGAAAATAAAAAGGGAAGAACATGCATAGCTTTTCTCAAGCTGAATATACTGAAGAAAAAAATCAAGTGTCAAATTACAATATTGAAGGATTCTATGGACAAAATATTGAACAATACAGTAAGCATCAAAAGAAGATGGAAGAATACACCAAGTACCTATACCAAAAAAGATTGGTCAATGTTCAGCCACCTCAGGAGGTAGCATATGATGAAGAACCAATGAAAGAAGTCTAAGCAGCACTGAAGGAATTGGTGAAAAGTGAGGCTCCAGGAATTGACAGAATACCCCTTGAGATATTCAAAAAACGCAAGCAATGCTGGAGGCACTTAATCATTTATGCCAAGTAATTTGGAAGACAACTATTTGTCTGTTCAACGACTGGAAGAGATTGATATTTGTCCCCATTCCAAGAAAGGTGACCCAACAGAATGTGGAAATTATCTTCTTTGACCTTGATACTATAAAACTAGAAATCTTAAAAACAATCCAAACCCAACACCATTGAGTTGATTCTGACTCATAGCACCCCCCATTGGGTTTCCCAGGTGATAAATATTTACTGAAGTAGATTACCTGGTCTTCCTTCCTCGGAGTGGCTGGTGTGTTTGAACAGCCAATCTTTTGGCTAGCAGTCAAATGTCTCAGGCACTGCACCACCAAACCTAAAACCAAACCCACAGCCGTGGAGCCAGAGAGGACTCCTAGCAACCCCTCCTTGGGTTTCTGAAGCGGAATCACTACGGAAGTAGATTGTCCAAAGTTCCTTCTGAGAGGTGGCTGGTGGGTTTGAACCACAGCTTTCCAGTTAGCAGTCAAATGCCTTAAGGCACTATGCCACCAGAGCTCCCTAAAGTTAACCAGACCAGACTCATGACCCTTCCTCCTTAGGTTTCTGTGGTGGTATCTCTAGGGAAGTAGATTGCCCAGTCTTCCTTCCAAGGAGTTGCTGGTGGGTTTGAACCGCTAGCCTTCTGGTTAGCAGTCAACTGCCTTAGGCACTATGCCACCAGAGCTCCTAAAAACTAGAAATAAATCACAATAAAATATTTTTATTACATATATCAGCAAATTTAAATGCACAGCACAAAGAAACAAAAACATTCTTCCAAATAAACCATAAGTTAAAGGGTTAACGAGTAAATGTGATTTGCTAGTCACTGGCTGCACAAAAATGTTGATAATATTGATGCACTTTTCTAAAGTAGTTATAACTTTATTCTGTCTCAGTTCCATATGCTTTCTTTTCTCACTAACATTTAGCTTTCTTTTTGTTTAAGTCAATCTGATGGATGTGCAGTAATATCACATTGTAGTTTTAAATTGCCTTCCCCTGATGACTAATGGAATTGAACATGTTTCATTTGTTTATTATCTCATAGGCCATCCAAGTTCTACATTTAAATCCTAATATTTTCTGTTTGTGTCTGCTCTTGCTCTTCTTTCTGCCTCTGGGCAGTCTTGACAGAAGTTTATGTGCATTATTAATCTTTTCAAGGAAATCTTTGGTTTTATGTGTTAACTATTATGTTTATTAAATCCTCCATCTACATTATTTAGATATATTCTATTATCATTTTTAAAGTTTTTTATAACAGCTTTATTGAGACATAATTCACATAACACCCAATTTGACTATTTAAAATATGCAATTCAACAGTTTATAGTATACTCACAGAATAGTGCAACTAACACCACAACCACTTATAGCAAGTTTTCATCATTCCTAAAGAAAACAACATACCCACTGACAATCACTCCCAATTTTCTCCTAAGACCTCCATCAGACCTGGGTAACTACCAATATACTTTGTCATTTCTATGAATTATCTATTCTGGTCATTTCATATTTATAGAATCATACAGTAAGTGGTACTTTGAGACTGACTTCTTTCACTTAGCATAATGTTTTTAAGATTCATCAATATTGTGCCATGTATCAGTACTTCATGTATTTTCATTGCAAAATAATATTCAATTGTAAGGATATACCACTTTTCATATTAGATCTATTGTTTCCACTTTTTGGCTACTAAGAATAATCCTTCTAAGAATGTTCATATACAAATTTTTGTGTGGGCATATGTTTTCATTTCTTTGAGAGTCTATGGGATATGGAATGGAAGAAATAATGCAGAAGATTTCAAAGAGTGACTCGAGAAAGTAAAGCCCTATCTGCACACAATATGCAAATTATCAAACAATATCATTAATATCACACATAGGTAAATTCTTGCTGAATATAATTCAAAATTGGTTACAACAATATATAGACAGGGAACATCCAAAATTCAAGCTGGATTCAGAAGAAGGCCTGGAATTGCTGGTGTCAGATGGATTTTGGCTGAAAGCAATGAATACCAGAAAGATGTTTTATTGATTATCCAAAAGCATCCAACAGTGTGTTTCATAACAATTTATAGATAACATTGTAAAGAATAAGAATTCAGAACATTTCATTGTGATCATGAGGAACCTGTATAGATCAAGAGGCAGTTGTTCAAACAGAATAAGAGATATTACACAGTTTAGGTTCCGGCAAGATGGCGGACTAGGCAGAAGGATTGCAAAGACCCTCTTCAACAAAGAAAAGGGAAACCAATTAACACAGACACAGAAGATAATCGTGGACCCCTGAGCCTTGAAGGGAAGGATACAGAA
>NW_006921816.1:5427575-5447506 GCF_000298275.1 Orycteropus afer afer | reverse complement strand
GGTCCAAGATTATCTTCTGTGTCTGTGTTAATTGGTTTCCCTTTTCTTTGTTGAAGAGGGTCTGTGCAGTCCTTCTGCCTAGTCCGCCATCTTGCGGGAACTCCACTGTCACTTTAAATATCCAAAAAGGACACCTCTTGCAAACTTTCAAAATGGCTGCACCCTCCAGACAGCCAAAAGTCCACAGCTTTGGACTCTCCCTCTTTGATGTTTCTCTTTCTAGTCATTGGTCACCAGCACAGTCATCACTGCAGCCCTTGGCTACCAGGGCTTATCTTTAGGTCAATTTTCAAGTCCCAAACCTACTTGAAAATATTCAGGCTGTTGGTGGCATCAGAGTAGGTGACAGTCTGCAGCTCCTTCTTTTGCTGTACTCATTGTTTTCATTAAGGTTTGTTCTGGTTATCTATTGCTGCTCTCACAAGAATATACCACAAATGGGATGGCCTTAACAAACAGGAGTTTATTCTTACAATTTGGAGGCTTTAAGTGCAAGTTGAAAGTGCCAGGCTCTAGGACCTGTGTGAAAGCCCCTCAAACATGGGTTCCAGCTCTGCCTCCTGCTCCCAGCCCACTGGAGCTAGAAGCATTTCTTCACTCAGACAGCTGCTGGCTGCTGAGGCTGAGAAGCCCATGGTTGACAAGTAAAAAGGCACAGTCCAGATGTTACCAAACCACACAGCAAGCCATTAACTTAGGTCCATTGTAAGTCTCAAGGTCGGCAGAACACGGCAGGCTTCTGAGCAATGACACAGCTACATGCAAGGTCCAAGTGTGCCATAGGCTAGAGACCATTTCCAAGTCTTCTCCTTATATAAAGGAAGCAGATCACATCCCAAAGGCAGCTACTCAGCTGCTTGTGGTAGATCCCACCATGTAGTTGATTCACAGTCTCATCATGGGGAATAACTACCACCAGTTGCCCAGCCACTCAACCAGGCCCAGCCAAGTTGACACACAAACATAACTACCACAAGGTTCTTCCACTAGTTTGTGCCTAATCCACTTCTGTATACTTCCTTTCAAAGCTCAGGGCTCCAGGATTATCTTCTGTATCTCTGTCTATTGGTTTCTCTTTATTTGTTGAAGAGGGTCTGTGTAGCTTGTTTGTCTGTTCTGCCATCTTACTGGAAGTATAGAGTCAACATATTTTTTTGAGTTCACAAATATATCACAAATCAAGAAAATTATGAAAAGCAATAGTGAGGAGGAATTTGCCCTACCACATTATAAAACACCCTATAACAGTGAACAAATAAATCATTGTACCAGAGTGGGAATGTATAATGAGATAAGTGTGGCAGGGCAAATTAGGTAAGAAAATTGGATTATTCAATATATTCCATATATTTAGGACAGTTGGGTATTTAACTGGAATAAAATAAGGTTAAATCTGTACCTTATATTGTTTTTTAAAAAATAATCCACACATTATATGATGTTGTTGTTAAGGGCCATTAAGTCCATTCTGACTCATAGAAACCCTATGTACAACATAATGAAAGACTACCGAGCCTTGCACCATGCTCAAAATATTTGTTATGCTCGAGCTCACCATTGCAGCCACTGGTTTCAATTCATCTTGTTGAAGGTCTTCTCCGTTTTCCCTGACCATCTATTTTATCAATCATGATATCCTCCCAAGAGACAGGTCCCTTCTGACAACATGACCAAAGAAGGTGAGATAGAGTCTGTCCATTCTCACTTATAAGGGACATTCTGGTGTACTATTTCCAAAACAGATTTGTTCATTTTTCTGGCTTTCCATGTTATTTTCAGTAATCCTGACCAACACCACAACTCAAAAGCATCAAATCTTCAGTCTTCCTTACTCCTTTTCCAGTTTTCACATGTATATGAGACAAATGAACATGACATGGCTTCCGTAAGTTGCACTTTAGTCCTCAAAGTGATATTTTTGCTTTTTAACCCTTTAATGAGGTCTTTTGCAGCAGATTTTCCCAGAGCAATTTCTGTCTGATTTTTTGACTGCTACTTCCATGGATGTGGATTGTGGATCCAAATAAAATTAATCCCCGACAACTTCAATGTTTTCTCCATTTATCATATGTTGCTTATTGGTCCAGTTATGAAGTTTTTGGTTTCCCTTATGTTGAGGTATAATGTATACTAAAGGCTGAAGTATTTGATCTTCATCAGTAAGTGCTTCAAGTCATCTTCACTTTCAACAAGCAAAGTTGTGTCATCTGCATATTGCAGGTTGTTAATCAGTCTTCTTCCAATCCTGATACCACTTTCTTCTTTAGATAATCCAGCTTCTCAGATTTGCTAAACACACAAACTGAATACGTATGGCACACACACTTCTGGATTTTAAACCTACCATTCAACACTCCCTTGTTCTGTTTGAACAACTACCTCTTGGTATATATATAGGTTGCCCATGATCACAAGTGTTATGGAATTCCTATTATTTGCAATGTTATCCATAATTTTTTATGATCCACACAGTCAAAAGTCTTTGCATAGTCAACAAAACACAAGTAAAAATCTTTCTGGGATTTTTTGTTTTCAGCCAAAATCCATCTCACATTAGCAATTTCTACACCCTCTTCTGAGTCTGGCTAGAATTTCTGGAAATTCCCTGTCAATGTACTGCTACAACTGTTTTTGGATTATTTTCAGCTATATGTCTGATAATTTTCACGTTCGGTTAGATAAACTTCCTTTGGAACAGGCCCAAATATGGGTCTCTTCCAGTTGTTTGGCCAAGGTAGCTAGCTTCCAAATTTCTTGACCTAAATGAGTAAGCACCTCCAGCACTGTATCTGTTTATTGAAACATCTCAATAGGTATTCTGTCAATTTCTGAAGTCTTGCTCTTCACCAATTCTTTCAGTGCAGCTTTGACTTTTTTTTTTCAATACCATTGATTCTTGATCATAAACTGCCTCCTGAAATGGTTGAATGTTGAACAATTGTTTTCAGTACAGTGACTCTGTATGCAAACTATATAAAACAAGTAAATGACAGATAAATTAAGCTCTAAAAATTACATTATACAACTATTTTAATATGATTTTGAATAATTACATAATCTCTATATGGAGGTAGAATCCTAAATAACATAGAGAATCCACATCCATAAGTATGGAAAAACATAACATAGGTAATCTACATCCATAAGGATGGAAAACAGAGATTTGACTTTAAGTCACAAGAAAGTATCTGTGAAAGGCAACATAAAAACAAAGAAATACCACTGGCATCAAACACTAGGCTATGGGTAGGTAAATGCATAGACAGGTGAGAATATCAGGTGTGGAGAGACGAATAGGAATATACCCAAAACCAAGGATAGATGTGGTTGAAGATAACCTTACATATGCACTTGTGCTACAAAATTATCCACATACATTATAGAAGCACAGAGGACAGTGTTGAAGTAGCTTCTCAGAGACAAGCAAACACCTTGAGAGAGAGTATTACCAGGCCTGCAGGTTTGGGACCATAGTCTTGGGGAGCATGATGCTCAATTGGCACAATATAGTACATAGAAATCTTGTTCTGCATCTTATTTTGGTGAGTAGTGACTAGGGTCTTAAAAGCTTTTGGGCATCCCTCTAAGATGCAACTTTTGGTCTCCTCTTGTCTGGAGCAAAGAAGAATGAAGAAAATCAAAGTCATTTGGAAATAATTAGTCGAAAGATATCATGGACCATGAGGACCTCAGCCTTCATGACAAGAAGAACTAAATGGTGCCCGGCTGCCAATGCCAACCACGTGGAAAGGGATAAAAATTGGAATCCTCATTAGAATGGGAGGGAAAATGTAGAACAAAATTCAAAAACACAAAAATCACCAGAGTTACTGGTTAGATAGAGACTGGTGGAACCCCCAAGACTATACCCTGGGTTATCCTTCAGGTTAGAAAGGGACTCACTTCTGTGAATTGGCTCTCAGCCCAATGGTAGAAAGAACTACATGCAGAACACCCACCACAGGGAGATGCACTCACCTACTCAAGGGAGAAGCACCCCTTAGATCAACCAGCCATAAGATAGCAGAGGGGCAGCATTCACATAGAGAGAAACCTGGACAGACAGGAATGATAGGTAAGAAAGGCATAGGCAGAGTTAGTCACAGCGAGGAGAGGAAAGGAATTCTTTTTATGGTTGGGAATGGTAATTGGGGATCAAATGTGCATAAACAGTTGAATGTAAAACAAATCTGCTTTATAAATTTCTACCCAAAGCACAATTGAAAAAAAAAAAAAGTTATTAGGGAATGGAAATGTTATTTTTATTTTTCAAAAGACAGCAAGGGGTGAATAACTGTACTTTATAAACTGCCTCTAAAAAGCAATTATAAAAAAATAAATAATAAAGGGGTATTCCCAAAGAAGAAACCAGAAATGCAAGCAAGAAAAGCAGGAGTAGAAAAACAGAAAATATGGTCAGCTAGAGAACTAATCAAGATAATGCAAGTATAAACAAGAATAAAATAGGATATCCCACTTATCAGAATGGCAAGAGATAAAAGTTTCATAACATCTAGCACTGGCAAGATAGGGTTGTTGTTGTTGTTAGGTCCCATTGAGTTGGCTGCAACTCATAATGACTGTATGTATAACAGAATGAAACACTGCCCAGTCTTGCACCATCCTCACAATTCTTGCTGAACCTCACCCCATTGCTGCAGCCACTGTGTCAATCCATTTTGTTGATAATCATCCCTGTTTGTGCTGACCCTCCACCTTACCCAGCATGATATCCTTCTTCAGGGAATGGTCCCTTCTGACAACATGGCCAAAGTAGGTGAGATAAAGTCTAGCCATTCTTGATTCCAAGGAACATTCTGGCTGCACTTCTTCCAGGATAGATTTGTTTGTTCTTCTGGCAGTCATTGGTACTTACAGTATTCTTCACCAACAGCACAACTCAAAAACTTCTACTCTTCTTTGGTCTTCCTCATTCGTTGTTCAGTTTTCACAAGCTATGTATAGATTCCTCATGAGCACAATTAAGTGTTCTGGAATAATTTCCATTCTTCTCAATGTTATCTATAATTTGTTATGATCCACACAATTGAATGCTTTTGCATAGTCAATAGAACACAAGTAAACATCTTTCTGGTATTCTTTGCTTTCATCTAAGATCCATTTGACATCAGCAATGATGTCACTCGTCCTACATCCTCTTCTGAATCCAGCTTGCATTTCTGGAATTTTCTGGTCAATATATTGCTGAAACTGTTTTTGCAATAATCTGCAGCAAAATTTTACTTGCATGTGATAGTAATAATATTGATCAATAATAACCACATTCTGTGGGATCACCTCTCTCTGGAATGGGTGCAAATATGGATCTCTTGCAGTTAGTTGGCATAGTAGCTATCTTCCAAATCTCTTGGCATAGATGAGTGACTGCCTCCAGTACAACATCTATTTGTTGAAACATCTCAATGAGTTTTCCATAAATTCCTGGAGACTTGTTTTTTTGCCAATTACTTCAGTGCAGCTTTGACTTCTTTCCTCAATACTATTGGTCCTTGATCGTATGCCACGTCCTGAAATAGATTAATATCAACCAATTCTTTTTCATATGGTGACTCTCTGTCTCCCTTCCATCCTCTTTTGTTACTTCCAACACATTCAATATTTTGCCCATGGAATCTTTCAGTAATGCAACTCTTATAGTGATTACTTCTGGCAATTAATGGTGGATTGTAGAGAAAGAGGACAGTTACTTTATTGAAATTTTGTAGGATTATGGTCAGTTTTTTATTGTAGAATTATGTCTGTGGAGAGGTGTTATTAATTTCAAATAAAAAAATTTCCAAAAGAAGCAAAAAAGAATGAAGAAAACCAAAGATTCATGGAAACAATTAGTCCAAGCAACTGGTACACCATACGATCTGAAGCCTATACTACTATGAGACCAGAGAAACTAGATGGTCCCCAGCTACCACTGTCAACCACTCGGGGGGGGGGGGGATCTATGTAGGAGATCCTGGATAGAGTGGGAGAACAATGTGGAACAAAACTCAAAATCATTTGGGGAAAAAAAAAAGGAGGACCAGATTTGCTGGTCTGATAGAGCCTGATAGAACCACTGAGACTATGGCCCCTAGCTGCCCTCAGGTCTGGAATTGAACCCACACCTGTGGCTTCCAGCCAAACAAAAGACACGCATATGAGGTGAACATTTGCACTAGGTAGATATACTCCTTGGAGAGAACAATCATGGGAGAACAGAAGGGCTATGTACGTACAGGGACATATCTCAGGGAGCAGAAGTGCATGGAGAGAAGGACACAGGGAAGAGATAACTATGGGGAGGAAGTGGGAGGGGAGCTATTGCATTGAGATAAATTGTAGTCATTGTCATGAGACAAAGTATATGTAAACTGCTGCATGGAAAGTGAATTTTCTCTGTAAACTTTCACCCAAATCACAATTTAAAAAAAAAAAAAAAAACTAAAAGAAAGAACAAATATTTTCTTGAGAAAGACATTTGGATAGAAATGTAATGTGCATTAGAATGGAAAACAAAAATGAGTAGAAGCTTTAGAAGTAGTAGTAATAATAGTAGAAGCTGTACAGATCCAAAATTTATCACCCAAAATCTTCTTACCAGATGTCTTTTAGAATACAGATGGTTTTCAGGTTTTAGACAGATAATAAGGTGTGTTTTCCTCATAAGCCCTAAGTGAAGTCTGGGGTAATATCCCCTAATCAAAACACAAATTTGTATTCTGACAGCAAAATACATGACTTATTTACATTAAATATGATAAATAAGGATAGAAAATAGACTCACATTAGTTTAGCTTTTCTCCAAAAGCATTTTCTGGAAAATTAATTTGGTTTTCAGAATTTTCTTCATTTTGGAATTATGAATAGGTATAGAAATCTTTTTTTTAAATAAAAGACTATGTTTAAAAAAGAATTGACAAGAAGCAGAAGATAAAGGATGAGGTAGAGAAGAAGGAGGAAGAGAATGCAAGTTATAAATAACGCTAGAGAATAAAAGCAGAAAAAGAAAAGGAGAGGAGAGGAAAGGAGTGATTCAAACAGAGATGGAGTGAATGGGGAAGAGGAGAAAAGGAGAGTAGCATAGATGGGAGCTTTCCTATATGAAGCAACTGATATTCTTTGGAAGTAAATGGTGGCACTGACTTGAGAAGCAGCTCTTATAAATGTGGAATAGTATAGCACAACATTGCAATATGAGCTAAAGATATCAGACACTGAGTTAAGCACAACCGGAAGGACAACTATAGCAATGTACATATAAAATGAGAACTGAAGTAAGATGGTAACATTGGAAATTGAGAGAAAATTGTGAGTTTGTAGAATCTCATCTACTTTAAGATATTACTATAGTAAGGTAGTACTGCCTTGTTCCATAACAATTTGGATTTATGACGACACTTACAATATTTTCTGAGGAGCTCTGGTGGCATAGCGCCTAAGGCATTTGACTGCTAATCAGAAAGCTGATGGTTCAAACCCACTAGCCACTCCTCGGAAGGAAGGTTGGGCAATCTACTTCCGTTGTGATTCCATCTTGAAAACCCAAAAAGGGGTCACTATGAGTCAGATTTGACTTGATGGTAGTGAGGTTTTTCTTTTTTTTTTAAAATCATATTTTCTGATCTTGGGATTGCTGTATTCAATATTGCATGACAGTTTTTCCTCTTTATTTAGCCTCTGAGATGTGGACAGCTCAACAGGAACTTGCACAGGAGGCCCATGTGAAATTCACTCACACCTACACAACCAAGCCAATGCCATTCACAGATGGCCAATTTTCCCCCACAAATATGATTATGTCAATCATAAGTGAATCAAGCTCAGAAATTTTTCTTATGAAACCTTTGTCCTGATGTGACTTTCTCAGGAACACACATGCAGTGTGTTTTGGTTACCTCATCCCACTCTAACAGAAATACTACAAATATACGACTTTAACAAACAAGAATTTATTCTCTTATGGTTTAGGGGGCTAGAAATTAGGGTTCCAAGTGCCAGGTGCTATGGGCTGCATTAAGTCCCCTCAGTCTTGGGCTTTAGCTCTGCCTCTTGCTCCTGGCCCACTGGAGCTGGAGGCATCTCTTAACTAAGGCAGCTGCTGGCTTCTGAGGCTGACGAACCCAAGGTTGACAAGGAAAATGGCACAGTTCCACGATTAGCAGACAACATGGCAGGCTACTGGTTGAAGTCCATGAATAATCCCAAAATTAGCAGACAATATGTCAGGCTGCTGAATGAAGACTCAGCTACATGCAGAGTCCAAGCTTGCCAAAAAGCTCAGAGACCATTCCCAAAGCTTCTCCTTACGTACTGGAAGGACACCTCACCCTAAAACATCTACTCAGCTGCTCACGGCAGATTCCACCATGGAGTTGATTACCAGTCTCATCATGGTGAATCACTACATCCAGCTACTCAGCCACTCAAAGCCAGGCCCAGCCAAGTTGACACATAAACTTAACTACCACAAAGTACAAAATTTATTAACTTAAATGTCAGCTCTTGGGTAACAAGATTCCTTCCACTAAACAGGGACATGCTTTCATCCTAAATGAGCATATGAATGGAGAGAAAAATCTTCCTACCATAACTGACTGAATTCTAAGAAAGTTCAATTTCTTTCTTCCTTTTTTTTTTTAATATACATACATATTCTGATTTGTCTTGGCATGTAATCTCATCGTTGAAGAAGGTCTCCTTTGAGCCAACAATCAAAAAGCCAATCAGTATTATATAGCTATCATTCACTAAGAAGTCACTGACTAAAGCCCTTGTCTATTACTCCATGTGGAAATAGATACTTATTATACATTAGGGGAACTGAGCATGAAATATGACCTACACTTATAAATCTTATTTAAACCCAATGGAAACAGAGATAGCAAAAATAAATAAATAAATAACACTTTATTACACCTCTTGCTTTAAGGGGTGATTTTGTATCTAACAGTGATTTGGGATAAGATTGTTGTTGTTGTTAGGTGCTGTTAAGTTGGCTCCAACTCATAACCACCCTAGTACAACAAAACAAAACACTTCCCGGTCCTGCATTATCCTCACAATCCTTGCTATACTTGAGACCATCATTGCAGCCACTGTGTCAGTTCATCTGATTGAGGGTCTTCCCCTTTTTGTTATGGTTTAAATGTGCCTCTAGATAATTCTCACCATTCAGGCTCTTGTTTATTTTGTTCCACAGGTGTCTCGTAAACAATTCCTACTTGACATGCTTTCTTTCAAAATCTTACAAAGATTTTAGTAGCAAAACAATAACCACTTTGAATATACAGTTAAATTGTGCTGTAATCTGGAATGAAGGCGCAAGGCCTTTTTCCCTTCTCTTCAGGTTTGCCCTATTATCTTTTTTTAGGGCATGTCATCACAATGTGTCATATTCATGGTCAGTGTAACAAAAATACCTTAAAGGCCTTCATAAAGACATAATTAATAAGAACTTTGGTTGCAAACTGCAAAACAAACTTGAGCTTGCTTTCATTAAAAGGAAAGTGGGAATTTATAACAATATGGAAGGATCTCATGATAACTTACTACAGAAGTGAGAGGAAATGTGAACTGACAATAGACACTCTCAACTTTTTATCTCTGTATTTCTCTAAACACCTTTATCCTATCCTCTCTGCTGGCCCATTTTCTGACTTCTATTCCACGTGACAAAGGATGATGAAGTCTCAGTTTCCAAAATTATGATTTCTATCAACCCCATGCACATAAAAGGAAATATGTCTGAGTCATGCAAAATCATTGGTTGTAGATCAGACTATTTAGACTCATACAGTCTACATTGGCTGATGTTTTGGAAGTAGCTTGCCAATTCTTTCTTCCAAGTTTCTCTTACTCTATATGCTCTGCTGAAACTGTTCAGTATTGTAGCGACATCACCTAGGCAGATGGTGACTGCACATGTGGTGAACTGGCTGGGAATTGAACCTGTGTCTCCCACATAGAAGTTGGAAATTCTACAATTGAGACACCAGTATTCTCCCAATATTATAGGCCTTCTCAAAATAATACAGAACTAGAGTCTTTAAGTCAAAAGCAAGATCTATAAAGCATAATTTAGTTGGCCTACATAGGAGCTCTGGTAGCATAGTGGCTAAAGCACTTGACTGCTAACCAGAAGGCTGGCGGTTCAAACCCACCAGCCACTCCTCGGAAGGAAGGTTGGGCAATCCTACTTCCGTAGTGATACTGCCTCGGAAACCCAAGGAGGGGTCGCTATGAGTCGGGGCCGACTCGATGGCACATAACAACAACAACAACAATATTGGGTCAAGTTATCTGCTTCTCCTTCAATCAGATATGATCAGAGAAGCATTACTACAAAAATCCCACTACTATGAAAAAATCATTGATTTCATTGAAATCATATGAATGGAAGAAATGAAGTAAAAAAGCTCAACAAAAGCTTTCGAGAGGCAACTCATGAAGACAAAATAAGTATTATAATGAAATGTGCAAAGATCTGGAGTTAGAAAATCAAAAGAGAAGAGCATGCTTTTCTCGAGCAGAAAGAACTAAAGAAAAAATACAAGCCTCAAGTTGCAGTATTGAAGGATCATGGAAAAAAATATTGAACAATGCAGGAAGCATCAAAAGAAGATGGAAGGAACACACAGAATCACTGCACCAAAAAGAATTGGTCAACATTCAACCATTTCAAGGCATAGCATATGATCAAGAATCATTGGTATTGAAGGAAGAAGTTAAAGCTGTACTGAAGGTATTGATGAAAAACAAGGCTCCAGGAATTGACAAAATACCAATAGAGATGTTTCAGCAAATGGATGGAATTCTGGAAGCTCTCACTCTTCTGTGCCAAGAAATTTGGAAGACATCTGCCTGACCAACCAACTAAAAGAGATCCATATTTATGCCAGTTCCCAAGAAAAGTGATCTGACAGAATGTGGAAATTATCAAACAATATCATTAACAATATCACACACAAGTACACAAGTAAAATTTTGCTGAAGGTAATTGAATAATGGTTGCAATAGGATATTGACAGGGAACTGCCAAGAATTCAAGTCAGTTTCAGAAGAGGACATGGAAAAAGGGATATCACTGCTGATGTCAAATGGATCTTGGTGAAAAGCAAAGTATAGCAGAAAGATGTTTACTTGTGTTTAATTGACTATGCAAAGACATTTGACTGTGTGGGTCATAACAAATTATGGATAACAATGGGAAAAATGGGAATCCCATGACACTTAATAGAGTTCATGAGGAACCTGTACGTATACCAAGAGGCAGTCATTCGAACAGAACAAAGGGACATTGCATGTTTTAAAATCAGAAAAATTGTGCATGAAGGTTGTAACCTTTCATGATACTTATTCAATCTGTATGCTAAACAAAGATTCTGAGAAGATAGACTACATGAAGAAGAATGCAGTATTAGATTTTGGGGAAGACTTATTAACAACCTACAATATGCAGATTACACAACTTGCTTGCTGAAAGTGAAGAAGATTTGAGGAATTTACTGATGAAAATAAAAAATTATAGTCTTCAATATGGATTATACCTCAACATAAAGGAAACAAAAATCCTCACAACAGTACAATTAAGCAAAATCATAATAAATGGAGGAAAGGTTGAAGTAAAAGGATTTCCTTTTACTTGGACCCCACAATCAATGCCTACAGAAACCATAGTCAAGAAAAGAAATGAGGTATTGCACTGGGCAAATCTTCTGCAAAAGACCTCTTTAAAGTGTTGTAGAGTGAAGATATCACTTTGAAGGCTAAGGTGCACCTGACCCAAGCCATAGTATTTCTAACAGCCTGATATGCATATGAAAGTTAGATAATGAATAAGGAAGTACAAAGAAGATTGATGCATTTGAATTGTGGTATTGGCCAAGTATACTGAATATGCCATGGACTGCTAGAAGAATGAACAATCTGTCTTGGGCAAACCATAGCCAGAATGCTCCTTAAGAGCGAAAACGGCCAGACTTTGTCTCTTGTAATTTGGTCACATTATCAGAAGGGACCAGGCCCCGGAGAAGGATATTATAGTTGGTAAAATATAGTGTCAACAAGAAAGAGGAATATCCTTAATCAGATGGATTGAAACAGGACCTCAACAATGAGCTCATGCATACCAGGTCTGAGTAGTGTTTCTTTCTGTTGTACATTGGATTACTATGAGTCAGAGCTGACTCAACAGCACAATAACAACATCAATGAAAAGTGAGGAAAGATAGCCCTTTTAAGAGTGTCATTTAACAGGAAAGATACCTTCTGGGCATTGTCTAATAAAACACTTTTGAGGTCTTCCACAGGCCAACTTACCCTTTTTCCTACACATGCAATTCTAAAGATATCTTCATATAATGTTCTAAGGTCTCCAGTGATTTCCATCTCTTAATATTTATCCCCTTGTGATATTTATTCTCTTCCATTAAGTGTAGGCTAATCCTGCTGATTTACTTTTCATCAACAGAATATGGCAAAGGTGATAGGATGTTAACTTGGGATGTGATTGGATTATAAAAGATTATGACTTCCATATTACTAGAAGTCTTTCTCTATAACTTTCTTGTTTTGCACACTATGATGGAGCACGTTGCAATGTTTAAAAAGTCCACATCAAAAAGAATTGAAGAGAGCCATTGGCCACTGAGGAATGGAAAACCTAAGTCCAATGGTCCATAAGAAACTGAATCCTGCCAAGAGTTACATGAACATAGAAGCAGATTTTTCCCCAGTTAAGCCTTGAGATAACCAGCTCACCCAACACCATTATTGCAGGCTGTCAGAGACCTTGAAATGGAGGATCCAGTTAGCTGTACTGAGATAGATTCCTACAGAAGTGATGAGATTTTTTTAAAAAATGTGTGTTATTTTAAGCTCTCAAGCCATGGAGCAAATTGTTATGCATCACAAGAGAACTAACATGCATAATATTATGTTCCAATCCACAATTTCAAATGTGCTGACAGCCTACCTAATAAGTTGATCATCTGAAATAATAACTTGCTTCTTCATTCAGAGTTTACATCATTGAACTATTATACTCCCAAACTATAATCTCTGTGTAGCATTCATTCTTCCTCTGATTTTATCTTTACTTGCCTGGGTGACTTCTCTCTAAATGATAAATTTAATGATATTTTTGGCAAAAACTTACTGAGAATGCTTTGCTAAGAATTGTTCTAAGCACCTAGGTGTACCAATGAACAAAATATATAAAGATCATTGCCAAAATCAACTTACAAGCTGACATAGGGAGACAGAAAATAAAAACTCAGCATACTGAATATGTATTCTATTAAGTCCAAGATGGAAATTTCCTCACGTTTTAACATCTCTAAAATCTTGGTACATCTAACAATTGATGACATATCAGAGTTTGATTGTTAGCTTTTCTTCTTAGTTATTCAAAAAATAATGTTGCATTTTAAAATTATTCATTATTAGAATTGATGAAATAATGTAAACACATTAATAGTATAGTAGAACATATGAATAGTATGAAAAAAATGTTGCATAAGGTAAAGGAGATTGAAGCTGAGGATATATGGGAAGGGGTAAATTGCAGTGTTAATAAGGTGGTCTGAGTAGGCCTTTCCTTGACTTAGTGAAAAGGTAACATTTGAGCAAAGCCTTGAAAACATGTGGGAGGTAGCCAAGCAGACACCTGGTAAGAGCTTTTCACTTAGAAAGAACAGATAAGAAAAAGGCAAAAATACACCTAAAATTTTCAAGAATAACTACTGACCCCTGTGGCTGGAATACAGAGAGCAATAAGGAGAGTCGGAGTGGACAGCAAAGCAGTGGTGGGAGGTCCTTTTAGCTTTTACTCTGGATAATCAGTAGAACGACTAATGTTTTTGAGAAGAGTGGGATGAGGTGACTTAACTTTTAAAAGAATCACTCTGGTTACTGTGTTGAGACTACACCCAAGCAAGGGAGGAGTTATTATTTTCTGATTTGCATTAAAAACTAAAAATATTTTAAGATGAGTTCCTCTTTCTTTTGATTCATCTCACTCCAGTGTTGGTGGGGAAAAAAGAAGTTATGTTTTCTGTTCATGGTTGATATAACTAGACCTAAGTTTTCACTTTAAATATATATTTGGTTAAAAATGAATTAGAGATATTGAACTTTTTTCCTTTTATGCCATTAGTGAAATTTTTAGTTGTGAGAATAAAAAAAATCTGTATGTTTTATTTCTTCACATATTATAAAGTATATAAAAGAAGTAGCATATTTAGGTACCATAAATTGAATATTATAATAAGCTTCCCTTTGAGTCAATATCATCAATATATCATCAATATATAATAAAACAATTCAATATGGAATCATTTGACTGTGTGGATCATAACAAATTATGAGTAACATTGAGAAGAATGGGAATTCCAAAACACTTAATTGTGATCATGAGGAACCTGTACATAGGCCAAGAGGCTGTTGTTCAAACAGAACAAGGGAACACTGAATGGTTTAAAATCAGGAAGGATGTACATTATGGTTGTATCCTTTCATCATACTTTTTCAATATGTATGCTGAGAAAATAATCTGAGAAGATGGACTATATGAAGAAGAATGCAGCATCAGGATTGGAGGAAGACTGATGAACAACTTGTGACGCACAGATGATACTAGCTTGCTGGTAGGAAAAAAAAAAGGAAGATGATTTGAAACACTGGTGAAGATCAAATATTATAGCTTCAGTATGAATTACATCTCAACATAAAGAAAACAAAAATCTTCACTACTGGACCATTAAGCAACCTCACGATAAGTGGAGAAAAGATTGTGGTTGTCAAAGATTTCATTTTACCTGGATCCACAATCAACACCCATGCAGGAAACTGTCAAGAATTAAGATGTCATATTGCACAGGGCAGGAGCTCTGGTAGCATAGTGCCTAAGGCACTTGACAAATAACCAGAAGGCTGGTGGTTCAAACCCACCAGCCACTCCTCAGAACTAAGGTTGAGCAATCTACTTCCATAGTGATACTGCCTCAGAAACCCAAGGAGGGGTCGCTATGAGTTGGGTCCAATTTGATGGCACATAATAACAACAACAAACAACATTGCACTGGGCAAACCTACTGCAAAAGACCTATTTAAAGTGTTAAGGAGCAAAGACATAACTTTGAAGACTAAGATGCACCTAAGCCAAGCCATGATATTTTCAATCACCTCATGCATGTCAACGCTGGACAATTGAGGAAGAATGAAGAGGAATTGATGCCTTTGGATTGTGGTGTTGGTGAAGAATACTGAAAATAGCATGGACTGCCAGAAGAATGAATAATTATATCTTGGAAGAAAAGCATCCAGAATGCTCTTTAGACATGAGAATGGCCACCTAATTTGGTCATGTTTTGAGAAGGGGCCAGTCCCTGGAGAAGGATATCCTTCTTGGTAAAGTAGAGGGTCAGCAAAAAAGGAAAAGACCCTCAACAAGATGGATTGACAAAGTGGCTGTAACATTGGGTCAAGCATAACAATGATTGTGAAGATGGTACAAGAACAGGCAGAGTTTTGTTCTGTTGTATATAATGTCTCTATGAGTAAGAGCCAATTGATTCTACAGCACCTAACAACAAAAAAACGAATGGAAGAATATAATCTAAAGAGTTCATTCTTGTCAGAGTTCAATCTTCATTCTTCTTTTCATGATCCTCGTAATCAAGCTCATGGTTTCAAACATTATATGATGGGCACCACCCAAACAATTTCCTGAATCCAGGTTCACATTGCAGCTGACTACTATCTCCACCAGTACATTTCCCAGAAATAGCACTCTGTATTTAGAACAAAATGTATCACCTTCCCTCACAAACGTACTCTTTTTCCCTAGTTGAGTTAAACTCTTATCTCACACTCATTTCAATTTAGTAGGTCACTTAATACTTCCTTGTAATGGATCGTTAAGCTCTATAAGTGTGTGTACACACACACACACACACACACATGCTCTGGTGCCATAGTGCCTAAGGTATTTGACTGCAAACCAGAAGGCTGGCAGTTCAAACCCACCAGACACTCCTCAGAAGGAAGGTTGGGCAATCTACTTCCATAGTGATACTGCCTCAGAAACCCAAGGAGGAGTCGCTATGAGTCAGGTCCAACTCAACAGCACATAACAACAACAGGAGCTCAAGAGAATTGCTATAATAATTGTTATTAATTATGTTTCAAATAAAAAAAGATGTGAAATTATTTTCTTTGCATTACAGGAAAACAAATGTTTATTTTTCAACTTTATAAAATGTGCTTGCCTTACTTTTATAATGAAAATTATGATACTCTGTAAAAACTCCAATTATATCAGTGTCTGGCTCCACTTATGTTGAAATTAGGAGTTCTTAATCAAGGAAGAAAGAATAAGCTACTTTTAAAATATTTGTTTCCTTAAACAATCATTATAATTATTTTTTTATAATGTTTACTGCAATGATTTTTATTCTCTTCTAAAAAGCTTTAAAAAAAAAAACAAAACAAAACAAAAAAAACCTCACTGCCACCAAGTCAATTCTACTCATAGTGACCCCTCCTTGGGTTTCCAAGGCAGTATCTCTACAGATGTAGTAGTATCACTACGCCACCAGAGCATAATTTATGTCCAAAATGGTCAGCTACTTGATAAAATGATAAATTCATATCTATCATGCAGTGTCAGCTAACCTATATGGATACTAATGAATGCACTGGTATTTTCTTTTCCTGTAGAGTTCCTCTTGAATTGCATTGGGCACCATAGCTGTTACCAGAAATAATGGTCCCTTGTGATATGTGGTAAATCAGTTCATGAAGCAGAGAATACTATATCAAAGACCAGTACAGTATAGTGGTTAAAAGATCAGAGTCATATAAACCAAACAAACAAACACCCCCCCCCCAAAAAAAAAAAAAAACCCATTGCCATAGAGTGGATTCTGACTCACGGAGACCCCCACTGGGTTTCCAAGGTGGTAAATCTTTATGGAAGTAGACTGTTTCATCTTCCTCCTTCACAGTAGCTGTTGGATTTAAACCACCTGGTTAGCAGTCAAATGCCTTACTCACTATGCCACCAGAGCTCCTTTCTGAGTCATATACTATAGGTTAGAATCACAGTTTTCCCGCTTACCAACTGGGTGTCCCTAGACAAGTTCACCAACCCCTGCCTTTACATATACAAATTTGGAATCATAATATGATCTGATTGGTAGAGGGGATGGGAATAATAAATTATATTCATAAAACCTTTCAAACCATTTCTTGTTCATAAAAAAAAAGATCAATCAATGTTAAATACTTTTATCACACTTGGGAGAGTCACAGATGATGTTAACATGTTAAAAATTGTGGATTCCTGTAATAAAAATAATATTTCCATTTTTTTTCATCTCAGTATTTCTGGAAATTACTTCTCTATTCTTTTACTCCTAATGCATTTGAATGAGCCAAGTAATTGGTGCTACATGGTCTAAAATTTAGAAATTGTTGTGTAAAATGGATGAGACTAAGAGTCCAAAAAAGCTAGATATGAAATTCAACCATGGCTATCTATGCATTTTTGTATCTCTCAGCAAGTTGCACTTTTTTTATCTGTTGATTCTTATTAAAAGCAATCATAACTCAGAACTGATGAAGATTAAAGATAATGATGAACTTGTAAGAATGAAGCAAAAAGAACTCAAATATTTTAATAAATTAAATTACCTTCTAGGTTCCCTTCCAACTTCAACATGCTGTATATCTATGATTTTAATTCCAGAAGTAAGTAGGTGGAAAGAAGTAGCCAACAGACCCCTACACCAGATGCTGAGCCAGTGCTATAGATTTTATGCAAACCTAACTTACATTAAAATAATATTGAAGGTATGAACATCTTACAGAGGAAATCTTGAAAACACTAATTCTTGTCTTCATGATCACATCATGTATGCCAATAACATTTAGGGGAGAGATTAAAAATTCATTTTGCTCCTTCAGGAAGTTAAGGATTGATTGTTATGAGGGCAGAGCAAGATGGTGAATTAAGTAGATATTTCCATTTGTTCTCCAAGCAGTTAATCCACTAAACAAAGAACAAAAATAAGCAGACTGAGATATCAGAACTCCAGACAGCAGCTGAAGTGTTGGAGAGTCAGGGTGAGCTCAGAAGCAGGGATGGTAAATAATGGGAGAACCTACCCATTAATACATGAAGCACTTGCTCATTGCAGCTGTTTCCGGGACACAGCTGTGCAATACCCTAAACAGGGTACTCAAAAAGGGAGCTAGTCTGAGGAAGCTGTAGGGTAATTTTCTTAAATGGCACAGATTACCCATGGGAGTATGCAGGCCATGCAAATGAGAATAGATGAAAGGAAACCATAGTGTTGTGAGAGAGTGCTATTGAACCTCACTGAGCCCAAAGATGAACAGGCACTAGGGCCAGGAAGAACTCCAAGGGCAGTAGGGTGAGAGAAATACTTCAGAGGGATGAGTGACACTGTGGGAGAAGCTGTGTGTGGGCGGCCACAAGGAAAAGACACAGATAACCCTCCAGTTCATCACAGAAAAGCTGGTTTCCACCACTTACATCAGCCTCTATGACCAGCTAAAACCCTTTCCCCTACACATGTATATTGAATTCCAAACATCAATTATCCAAAGCCCTTGGATTAATACTACAAAATAAATAAATATACCTAACGATAGGAGTGTCTTCAGATAGTTTTTAGGAAGAGATACCAAGCCCACTGCAGCTGAGTCAATTCTGACTCATAGTGACCACGTAGAGTGGAGTGGACTGCTCCATAAGGTTCCAAGGGCTGTGAGTCTTTCTGAAGGCAGGCTGACAACTTTTTCACCCTTGGATCAGCCACAAGTTTTCAGTTCACAGCTAAGAGGTCAGCCACTTTGCCACCAGAATCCCTCATCATAAAATTTTCTCACAAAATATTAGAATACAAAATTTAAAGTAAAATAATATTAACAAAATGACCCAATTCCACACACACACAAAAAGAGTCAAACACACAAAATCACAAGAGAAGAAAGAACTATCAAAAGCAAAACATAAGAAGAGGAAATTTTTCCTATGGAGATGAGATTAACAGAAAGAATCGCAAATTTTCAGATTATGATTCTAAATATGTTTAAAGAAAGCGAAAAACACAGAGAAAATAAACTAGCGGGGATTAGGAAATAAATAGAAGAACAAGATGAGACATTCAGCAAAGACACTGAAAACATCAAAAGAATCCAAAGAGAACTACTAGAACTGACAAATAAAGCAACTAACTAGAAAAAGGAAGAAAAACACTCAACAATAGAGTCAAAGAGACCAAGAATAGAATAAATTAAATAGGAGAGAAAATAACTGAATTTATCAAGTCTCAAGGGAAACAAGAAAAAATAAAGAAAAATAAAAAATCTAAATGGAAATATGAGATTCATTTAAAAAATCTAACATTAGAATTGTTGATATCTCAGAGCACCATGACAGTAATAAAGGCATGTTATTGTTGTAATTGTTGTTAGGTGCCTTCAAGTTGGGTCTGTTTTATAGTACTGTGGTTAAAGCATTAGGCTGTTGCAAAAACGGCAAGGAGGCCACATGTTCCGACCTCCACTAACCCTACAAGGGAAAGGCAGGAATACCAGCAGTAACCCAAGGCCTATTACTGCCAGGCCAGACATGCTGCCTCCCTCCAGCCCTTTCACCAACCATTCCTCCCAAAGCACCTACCACCTCTCCTCTGGGTTCAATAATTCGCTACAGTGGCCACACAGAACTCACGGATTACGGGGTTTATTAGGGAAGCACCAGGCTACAACTCAAGTTCAGGAAGAATGCTCAGTCTCTCTCCCAGCCCACCGTCCCTCAGCCAACAGTCTCTCACAGTCTCTTTCCCAGCAGTGCTGGTCCCTCGGTGTCTCACTCAGCAATGCGTGTCTCTTGCACCTCTTTC
>NW_006921816.1:5425514-5427442 GCF_000298275.1 Orycteropus afer afer | reverse complement strand
GCCCAACAGAAATAACCCAGATGGATAGCTTCAGCAATCAGGAGCTCCTCAGTTGCTCATAGAAAATCCCACCTTGGAGTTTGCAAAGACTTATGGGTAGAAAAGCCACACTAAGTAATTTACTACACTGCAGGCTGTTAACCAAAAGATCATTTGTTCAAACTCACCAGCCACTCTGCAGGAGAAAGATGAGGCAGTCTGCTTCTGTAAAGATTTACATCCATGGAAATCCTATGGGGCAGTTTTACTTTGTCATATAGGGCTACTATGAGTCCGAATTGACTCGATGGTAGTGGGTTTGGTATTGTTTTCTGTCCTCTAGAGTTTCTGGGGAGAACGCCACACTGTTTCTTATGAAAAACCATGTGTATGCTATGTTTAATTTTTCTTTTGCTGCTTTCAGAATTTCTCCTTTCTGAAAAAGAAATCAAGAAAACAATACCATTTATAATAGCCTCCAAATCAGTGAAATATCTAGAAATTTAACAACAGACATCAAAGAATTATACAATGAAAATTATGAACCACTACTACAAGAAACTAATAGAGGCCTACAATAATTGAAATATATCCATTGCCCAGGGATTGAAACACTTAATATGTCAGTTCTACCTAAAACTCAAAACAAACTCACTGCCATCAAGTCAGTTCCAACCCATAGCAACCCCTCCTTGGATTTCAGAGGCGGTATCTCTATAGAAGTAGATTGCCAAATCTTCCTTCCAAGAAGTGGCTACCTAAAGCATTCTACAAATTCAATGCAATCCTAATACAAATCTCAATGATATTTTTTCACTGAAATGGAAAAAGTAATGAACAACTTGATATGGAAAGGAGAGAAACCTTACATAGCCAAGGAGGTATTGAAAAAACAAAAGGAAAGTAGGAGACCCCACACTCCACGATATCAAAACATACCATACAGCCAATGTAAATAAAAAATCACCTGGTATTGATTCAAGACAGACATATAGAGGAGTGGAATAGAATTGAAAATTCAGAATTAAACCCAGCCATCTACATATAAATGATTTTAAACAAGGGTTCAAAGTCCATTCAGTAGTTCAGAAATAGTCTCTTTAATAAATGGTTCTGGCAAAATTCAATAACCACCTACAGAAAAATGAAACAAGACCCATACCACACACCACACACACAAACTAAATCAAAATGGATCAAAGACCGAAATGTTAAACTGAAAACCATAAACCTCCTGGAAGAAAACAGAAAAAACCATGTAAGCTCATCTTTTGTAAAAACAGGGTAACAAGCATAACAACAAATGCAGGAAGGGAAGAAAATAAAATTGATGAATGGGACCATGTAAAAATTAAATCTTATTAGTAATAAAATTGAAAAATGTGGAATGAAACTCAAAATCTTAACAAAGATCAGGCTTACTGATCTCACATAAACTGATGAAAGCCCCAAAACTATAGCCTTAAGTCATCCTTCGGGCCTGGAATTTAACTCACTCTCCTGGCTTAACTCTCAGCCAAACAATAGACATGTGCTTAGGAGCTGAACACCTACACCAGGGAGATGCAGTCCTTAGAAAAATCAGCCATGGGCAGCATTTGCACAGGGAGAAAGGTAGTCAGGCAGGAATGCACAGCAAGAAGAACAAAAGGAAAGGGTAACCACAGGGAGGAAGTAGGAGGTGAGCTATTACACTGTGGGGAATGTAGCCAGCGTCACCAAACAAAGTGTGTGTGAACTGTTGAATGTAAAATGAATCTGCTTTATAAAATTTCACCCAAATCCCAACGAAAAATGAAGAAAAAAAATGAAAATGTATGCCCTCAAAAGACTTCATTGAAATAGTAATGTTGCTGTTGTTGTTATTTGCCGTCGAGTCGGCCCCGACTCATAACGACCCTTCCTTGGGTTTCCGAGGCAGTATCACTACGGAAGTAGGATTGCCCAAC
>NW_006921816.1:5419664-5425414 GCF_000298275.1 Orycteropus afer afer | reverse complement strand
TTCCTTCCGAGGAGTGGCTGGTGGGTTTGAACCGCCAGCCTTCTGGTTAGCAGTCAAGTGCCTTAGGCACTATGCTACCAGAGCTCCCTGAAAGAGTAATAGATAACTTTATTAAAAGAGTAATTAGACTGGGAAAACATATTAAGAAACAACAGCTAAGTGTTTAATCTCTAAAATCTGTAGAAAATTGCAACAATTCAACAACAAAAAGATAAACAACCTAATCACAAAATGGGCAGAGGATATGAACAGGACCTTCACCAAAGAGGATATCTAAGCAGCTAATAAACATTTGAAAAGATGTTCATGATCATTAGCCATTAGAGAGAAGCAAATCAAAATTACAATGAGATACCATCTTACCCTGGCAGAAATGCCACTGGTTGAAAAAATAATAATAACAAAACAGATACCAATAAATGTTGACAAGAATATGGGGAGATTGTAACCCCTATCTATTGCAGGTGAGAATGTTAAATGCTAAAGCCACTATGAAAAATGATATGGTGCTTTCTTGAAAAACTAGAAATAGAACCACTAATTCCACTCCTAGATCAATGGCATCACTAGGATACAGGTGTGCACACTGCACTGAGTGACACTGTGAGAGGGGATGAAACCAAAATGATTGTCTACAACATTTTTGTGCAATGTTTCACCAGAAATTTACTGTTTTTTTAAAAAAAAATAAAAATAAAAAGATACCTGTAGTCAGTTATAACAACATGAACATTTTTTGTAAATCCAGCTTACATGCATTAATATACCTACAAGGCTAAAACTCTATGCTAACTTACTTTCTGAAACCTTCTAATACACTAATACTCCATTTCAGGAGGTGGCATATGATGTAGAACCAATGGTACTGAAGGAGGAAGTCGAAGCGGCAATGAAGGAATTGGTGAAGAACAAGGCTCCAAGAATTGAGGGAATACCCATTGAGATATTTCTACAAATGGATGCCGCACTGGAGGCTCTCACTTGGTTATGCCAAGAGATTTGGAAGAGAGCTACCTGGCCAACTGACTGGAAGAGATCCATATTTGTACCCATTCCAAAGAAAGGTGATCCCACAGATTGTGGAAATTATTGAACAATATCATTAATATCGCACACAAGTAAGATCTTACTAAAAATAATTCAAAAAGGGCTGCAGCAGTATATTGACAGAGAACTTCCAAAGGTGCAAGCTGGATTCAGAAGGGAACATGGAACAAGTGATACCATAGCTGCTGTCAGATGGATCTTGGCTCAAGGCAAAGAATACCAGAAAGATGTTTACTTGTGCTTTATTGACTATGCAAAGGCATTGGACTGTGTGAATCATGACAAATTATGGATAACATTGAGAAGAATAGGAATTCCTGAACACTTGATTATACTCATGAGGAACCTGTACCTTGACCAGGAGGCTGTCGTTCCAACGGAACAAGGAGACACTGCATGGTTTAAAATCAAGAAGGGAGTGAATCAGGGATGTATCCTTTCCCCATACTTATTCAATCTATATGCTGTGCAAATAATCCAAGAAGCTGAACTATATGAAGAAAAACATGGCATCAGGATTGGAGGAAGAATCATTAACAACCTGCAATACTCTGATGTTACAACTTTGCTTGCTGAAAGCAAAGATGACTTGAGGCACTTACTGATGAAGATTGAGGAACACAGTCTGCAGTATGGATTACATCTCAATACAAAGAAGACAAAAATCCTCACAACTGGACCAATTAGCAGCATCATAATAAATGGAGAAAAGATTGAGGTTGTCAAAGAATTCACATTGCTTGGTTTTACATTCCAGGCCAATGAAAGCATCAGTCAAGACATTAGACGATGTGTAGCACTGGGTAGGTCAGCTGCGAAGGAACTCTTTCAAGTGCTGAGGAGCAAGGATGTTTCCTTGAGGACTAAGGTGCACCTGACACAGGCCATGATATTTCCAATTGCCTCCTATGCACGTGAGAGCTAGACAATGAATAAGGAAGACCGAAGAAGACTTGATGCTTTTGATTTGTGGTGCTGGCAAAGAATGCTGAAAGTACCATGGACTGCCAAAAGAACTAACAGTTCTGTCCTGGAGGAAGTATAGCCAAGATGCTCCTTGGAAGCGAGGATGGCCAGACTTTGTCTCACCTACTTTGGTCAAGTTCTCAGAGGGGACCAGTCCCTAGAGAAGGATGTCATGCTTGGTAAGATGGAGGGTGGATGAAAGAGGGGAAGGCCTTCAACAAGATGAATTGACACAGTGGCTGCGACAATGGGCTCAAGTATAGTAAGGATCATGGAGCTGGTGCGGGATCCGGCTGTGTTTCGATCTGCTGTGTGTGGGGTCACTATGAGTCCGAAGGGACTCAAAGGCACCTAACAATGACAACAATACACTATAGTCAGAGCTGTCATTATTAACCAATTACAATGGTGATTCAAATCAAGTGTTTTTTTTCTGCATGCACTACAAGCATGTGCTGTTTTTTTTCATTGCTGCCAGTGTTTTTTAGTCACAGACTTTGTCAAATTTTCTGGTGCTTTAGATACAACACTGTGGAAAGTAACTATTTGTAAACATATATAAATTATATTTTTGAGAATAATGTAGTAATTAAAAAAGGAGAAAAATCAAAAAAGATTTCCATATAGTTAATATGTTGTAAATAATAATATTGTAATTCATTATAGAACGATTGTAGATAATAGCTTTGTTGTTAGGATTCGTATAAGCTAAGAGATGCTACATTTAAACAATTTAAGTATCACATATTATTCTAACATTAAAATTGCTAATGATGATTATGTATCATCTGGTATAGGAGGAGGCCCATCGGGGAGGGAGTGACACCTTGTATTACTGGATTGTGTGACATCAACTGTAGTAATACCACTACTAGAAACCAAAAAATAGTGACATTAACAGACATATGCATAACTAAACTCTGTTCTTTGCTACTTTATTCTTGTTGTTGGTAGGCACTGTTGAGTTAGTTCCAACTCATAGCAACCTTTTGTACAAGAGAACAAAACACTGCCCAGTCCTCTGTCAGCCTCACAATACTTGCCATGCTTGAGGCTAACTTCACAGCTGCTGTGTCAATCCATCCCAGTGAAGGTCTTCCCCTTTTCAACTGCACTCTACTTTACTAAGAATGATATCCTTCTCCAGGGACTGGTCTCTTCTGACAATATGACCAAAAGATGACAGACAAAGTCTGGGCATTTTTGGTTCTTAGGAGCTTTCCAGCTGATTTCATATTACTTGGATTCACAATCATCTCTCATGGAAGCAGCAGTCAAGAAATCAAATGATGTATTATTGCATTGAGAAAATCTGCTGCAAAATATCTCTTTAAAGTGTTAAAAATCAAAGATGTCACTTTGAGGACTAAGGCATGCCTGACACAAGCCAAGATATTTTCAACAACCTCATTGTGCCTGTGAGAGCTGGATAATGAATAAAGAAGATATGCAAAGCACTTTGAAGAAGAATAACAAAGTAGGAGGTCTCACACTCCTGGATCTTAAAGCCTACTAGATAGCCAGAGTAGTCAAAACTGCCTGGTAGTAGCACAAGGACAGACACATAGAACAATGGAATAGAATTCAGAACCCAGAAATACATCCATTGACCTTTGGTCAATTAATCTTTGACAAAGGACCAAAATACATTAAATGGGGAAGAGATTTTTAACAAATGGTGCTGGCAAAACTGGATATCCATTTGCAGAAAAATGAAACAAGATCTGTACCTCACAATATACACTAACTACAGATGGACCAAAACTTAAATGTGAAACCTAAAACTATAAAGTTCCTCAAGGAAAAACTAGGGGCAAATGTAGGGGCCCTAATAGATGGCATCAATAGACTATCAAACATAACCCAAAATGCACAAACAGCAGAGGAGAAACTAGATGAATGAGACTTTCTAAAAATTAAATCTTTATGAGCTTCCACAAATTTCTCCAAGAGTCAAAAGAGAACCTACAAATTGGGAAAACAATATTTGGCAATGACATCTGACAAGGGACTTATCTCTAGAATTTATAGAAAACTCCAACACCTCAACAACAAAAAGACAAAAATCCAATTAAAAAATGGGCAGAAGACATGAATATACACTTTGCCAAAGAGGATATTCAGGTGTCCAACAAAAATATAAAGAAATGTCATGATCATTAGTCATTAAACTAAAAAAACCAAACTCACTGCCATTGAGTTGGTCCTGACTGATAGCGACCCCTCCTTGGGTTTCCAAGGTAGTATCTCTATGAAAGTAGATTGCCCAATCTTCCTTCCAAGGAGTGGCTGGTGAGTTTGAACCACCAGCCTTCTGGTTAGCAGTCAAATAAATGCCTTAGGCACTATGCCACTAAAGAGATGCAAATCAAAACAATGACATATCATCTTGTCCCAACCCTAGTAGCAAAGCTCAACAAGACAGAAAATAACAAATGCTGGTGAGGATGTGGAGAGATTGGGACTCTCATACCTGCTGGTGGCACTGTAAAATAATACAACCACTGTGGAAAGCAGTATGGCAGTTCCTTAAAAAGTTGGAATTAGAAATACCATTTTACCCAGCAATACCATTTCTAGGTATAGATCCTAAAGAACTGAGAGCCAGCACAAGAACAGATATATGCACACCCATGTTCATTGCAGCACTGTTTATAATAGCAAAAAGATGGAAACAACCTCGGTGCCCATCAGCAGAAGAATGGATAATCAAACTATGGTACATACATACAATGGAATACAATGCAACCCTAAATAACAACGAAGAATCTGAAAATCACCACATAATGTGGATGAACTTGGATGACATTATGCTGAGTGAAATAAGTCAGTCACAGAAGGACAAATATTTTATTAGTCCATTATTCTAAAAAGTCAAGGAAAGGTTTATATATGGAAGGAAATTTTCTTTGTTGGTTTCCAGCAGTGGGAGAGGAGGGGAGGCAACACTGTTAGATAGGTAGAGACAAGTATTCATTTAGGTGAAGAGAAGGACAATGTACCAAATGTGAGTGATCAACATGGTGACATCGAGGAGGAGGAAGACATAGAGAGGTGCATGGGAGACACAGACAACAAAGATGAACCCTTTTGCACATAACAGTACTGCATTGTCAGTGAAGGCAAACATTGATATACAGGTGGATAGACTGGTGGACAGGCTGAACTATTAGGTATGTCCATGCAGGAGGGAGTGTGCCAATGGCTATGTATAGGGTTGGCTGACAATGTTTCTAAAAGTGTATTTGCATGCTCTGTAAGAATCCCCAGGTATATAGAAGAGCTGACAAGGGACAAGGCTGTAGTCACTTCTTGGCCACAGCCAGCTAGTCAGAGGGAGCAAATAGTTGGACCTGTAGGCTTGGGACCATAGTTGCAGGGACATCAAGCTCAATTAGCATAACATACTACACAAAAACATTGTTCCACATCTTAACTTGGCCAGTAGCGACTGGGATCTTAAAAACTTGCAAGTGGCCATCTAGATGAAACAATGGGTCTCTCCTCTTCCAGAGCAAAGAAGAATGAAGAAAACCGAAGATACATGGAAACAATTAGTCCAAGCAACTAGTATACCATGTGATCCTCAGCCTATATGACTATGAGACCAGAATAACTAGATCGTGCCCAGCTACCACTGTCAACCACTCAGAGGGGGGTGGCTATGTAGGAGATCCTGGACAGAGTGGAAGAACATTGTGGACAAAACTCAAAATAATTAAAAAAAAAAAAAAAAA
>NW_006921816.1:5361785-5419269 GCF_000298275.1 Orycteropus afer afer | reverse complement strand
AAAGAGCTAGGTGGTATCTGGCTACCATAACTAACTTTTCTAATTAGGTCACAATAGATGATCCTGGATAGAATGGGAGAAAAATGTGGAGCAGAACTGAAATTACTAGGGGGGGGAAAAAAACAGACAAACTGGAATAATAGAAAACAGAGGACTCTCTGAGACTGTCTTTAAACAAAGAACTGAGCCTATCTCCTTAGATCTTCTTTTAGCAAAATAGCAGAGTGGCACATATAATAAAGGATATTATATTACCCTAGAATGCAACTCTCCTTAAAAACCATCTGTTTGAGACCAAAAGGTCAACAATTATTCAAATACAAAGATGAGAAGATAAGACAACAGAGAAGCTAGAGTACTGGAAATGCAACAAAGAGAACACAAATAAAAAGAATATTGATGAATGTATCTAATGTCACTGAACAATTTGTGTAGAAATTGTCAAATCATAAACTAATTTGCTGTGAGAACATTCTCCAAAAACTCACTCACTCTCTCTCTCTCTTTTTCTCTCTCTCTCTATACATATATGTATAAATTGAGTGTAAAGTATTAATTTCATCTTACTTTGTTTTCTGAACTTATCTTTGGACTTTGGATTGACACAGTGTAGTCTGTGGTACTCAAGGATAGAGGCCTGAGATGCAGGTATTCTGAGTCTCAGAATCTGTGCCCTTTGTTATGGATTGAACTCTGTCCCCCAAAATATATGTTGAAATCCTAACCCCTCTATCTATGGATATGACCTTCTTTGGAAGTAGATTCTTCATTCAAAAATGTTATCAGTTAACAAAGTTATAATGGAGTAGGGTGGGTCCTGATCCCTTCTGAGTAGTATCTGATAAAAGAGGAGTACAGATGCCACGTGAAGATACATCTACAAGCAGCAAAGGAATTCGAAGAATTGCTCACAGAAACAAAAAGCTAGGAACAAGGCTTAGAACTGTTCTTCTCTCAGAGCCCTCGGAAAGAATCAACATGGCTAATATCCTGATTTTGACTTCTAGCCTCCTGAAGTAAGAGACAATAAATTTCTAGTTTTTTAAAGCCTCCCACTTTGTCGTATTTTCCTATGACAGCCTTAAAAACCAGACCAAACTCACTGCCATCGAGTTTGTCCTGACTCATAGTGACCCCTCCTTAGGTTTCGGAGGCAGTATCTCTATGGATGTAGATTGCCCAACCTTCTTTCCAAGGAGTGGCTGGTGGATTTGAACCGCAAGCCTCCTGCTAAAAAGTCAAATGCCTTAAGGCACTACACCATCAGAGCTCCTAAAACAGCCTTGTTGTTGTTGTTGTTGTTATGTGCCGTCGAGTCAGCCCTGACTCATAGCGACCCCTCCTTGGGTTTCCGAGGCAGTATCACTACGGAAGTAGGATGCCCAGTCTTCCTTCCGAGGAGTGGCTGGTGGGTTTGAACCACCAGCCTTCTGGTTAGCAGTCAAGTGCCTTAGCCACTATGCTACCAGAGCTCCTAAAACAGCCTTAGGAAACACTTTATCTAAATTTCAGGTGTAGAGAAAAAAAAGTTCAGGGAATATATAACTTTCTATGCTAATAACAATATATAGCTGTTTAGGAGTATGCTGCCCTGCTTCTTCAATTCAGGAAATTGAAATCAGAAATGCAAAACTAAAAGGAATGATAATCAGATTTCAGAATTCTTTGGCTTAATTCTAGTGCTAGATTTGCATTTTCCTGAATCTGTTTGGATGTCAGCTCTGCAGTGAGATATCTAACACATGGCTTTAGGGAACAGATGCAAAAGAGATTAGAGTTTGCCTTAAAACAACTTGCCATTTGCATTTGGGGATTGAAAAGGGGGAGGATTGCTTTGTGGTATTGGCCCACACAATACCATTTGGTTTCTCTTGAGACTAACACTTATTTCCATGGTGGTATAGTGCTTAAGACACTTGACTGCTAACCAGAAGGCTGGCGGTTCAGACCCACCAGCCACTCCTCGGAAGGATGATTGGGCAGTCTACTACAGAGATGCTGTTGTTATGTGCCGTTAGTCAGACTCGACTCATAGAACCCTCCTTGGGTTGCCAAGGCAGTATCACTATAGGAGTAGATTGACCAACCTTGGAAATCCAAGGAACGGTCACTGTGAGTCAAATCTGACTCAACAGCAGTGAGTTTGGTTTGGTTTTGGTTTAGTGCAATGCTATCCTTACTATTTCAATAAATGCTTTATCTTATTCCTTATTAGTGCAAGTCCTGCTGGAAGCACATTGTAGTAATCTGACAATAAAGATGCTCAAATAATGCAAACACTAGCCTTTCTTCATTATGAAAACCTCCAGTGGATTGATTAATTTCAGAATCACTTGGTGGCATAGTGCCTAAGGCATCTGACTGCTAACCCAGAAGGCTGTGATTCATACCCACCAGCCACTCCTTGGAAGGAAGACTGGGCATTATACTTCTGTAGAGATACTGCCTCAGAAACCCAAGGAGGGATTACTATGAGTTGGATTCGACGCAACAGCAGTGAGTTTGTTTGTTAGCCATCTATACTTATACAGATTCACTGCTATAACTCCTGCTCCATATTTTCACTATAATCTTAGTGGAATAATTTCAGCCATCCAAACTTCACATGTATAATACTGAAATAGGAACAAAAAACAGGATCCAGAACTGATCAGTATTAAAGAAAAGGAGTGAGCATGAACCAGTAAACCTGCTTTAAGAAGTGAATAGCATTTCTTAAAGACACATGTAAATACACAGTTTATAATTTTAATAACTTTATTCCACAATTAAGTTAAAAAGGGCATATTTTAAATAATATAAATTTCTTGCTCTGCTTCTGACAAGCAAACAAACCTTAAAATTTTCACTTATCACAGAGCCTCAGTTTCCTCATCTGTACTATGAAGAATTGGACTAGATAATCCACTAGATGTATGGGTCCCTTTCAGACCTTTGTGTGATTCTCAATACACATGTCCTGTTACCTTATAATTAGTCTTGGATTACTATGAATAGCTGGAATTAGTATTACTTTTGTACCAATTAAAACAAGTTGCCATTTGTATATTCTGACTCATGGTGACTCGGGTGTTTCAAAGTAGATCTATGCTCTGTAGGGCTTTCACTGGCTCTTTTTTGTTTTGTTTTGCAAGTAAATCACCAAATTTTTCTTCTGAGGTGGCTCAGGGTGAACTCAGCTGCTAACATTTAAGTTAGCAGCCCAGTATATTAACCATTTGCCCCATTCAGGAATTTTTACCTTTGTACAGCTACTCTAAAATTTTGCTTTTTTCTTCTCCAATGTTTTGGTTTTCAGCATCTCCAATTATTGTCCACATTAATACTTAATTATTATTACCATTTGTTCACTAATATTATCTTGTGCTGAAAAAATACCAAGATTGGCTATCATGAAGCACTTCCAGCTCTTGCCAATTTGCCCACTTGTTCACCTCTAGACCTTTGCACATGCTGTTCCCTCTTGGTGGAATATTCCTCCTCAGGACCCTCCTGATCACAGACCTTCTCACTCCCTTCCACTTTTCCCGTGTCTAACTTATAGTTCCTGACTCATATCAAGTCTGTTCCCATAGCTCTCTGAATTTATTCCTACCATTGTACAACACCTGTAACACTAATTGACGTCTGTGTCCTCCTTTTTCCTGTAAATTTCATGAGAACTGAGATCAAGTTGTCTTTTTCATACTTATACTTGTCAGTGCACTGTTAGTGATGAAAGCATGATCTTAGTGAACTACTGATGATATATGTCTGGCACAAAAAGATGGAAAGAAGGGAGTAGGGTGCTTATCAGGGTGTAAAGAGATAACAAAAGGGCAAGGACAGTTGGTTACAAACTCCTAATGAAAGTGCAGAAGCCTGAATATCTTCCTGTGTATCTGTCAGTTTAAGGTGTTAAACACTCTCACCTGGGATTATTATTTCCTGAAAAATAGTGTGGGGATCAAGAGTGAGAATGATTTCACAGAATATTGGTCACATTGTGCAGCTTCAGAGCAATTAAAGCAAAAGCAATGAGAGGCCGTATGGTGCCACAAATGCTTAGATTCCCAAATTTCAGATGAAAGAGAGAGAGAGAGAGAGAGAAGAAAGGAGGGAAGGAAGGAAAGAAACAGAGAGGGAAGGGAGGAGAAAGGGAGAGAAGGAGTGAGAGGAAAGAAGAATATATTTATTTAGGTACATAGCTTCTGTGAAAAAGATTTTCAGAAATTTTATCTTTTTAAAATGTAGATAAACCATTATTTTCTTAATCTTGTAGCTGTATTAATGGATGTGAAAGAATCTAACACAATCAACTACAAAGCAAGCAGCAAAGTGAAATTTTGCTGGAATTGAAACTTAAAAGTTTAATGAACTTGGAGGACATTGTGCTGAGTTAAATAAGTCAATCCCAGAAGGGCAGATATTGTATGAGTCAGTTATTATAAAGTCAAGGAAATGTTTACACAGGGAAGGAAATTTTCTTTATTGGTTACCAGGGACAGGATGGGAGAAGAAGGAAGGGAAAATAGATGGATAGTTAAGAGAGCGGTGTTGATATGGGTGAAGGGAAAAGCAATATAACAGAAGTGTTTGGCTAGCATAATATCATTATGGAAAAGGAAGACACAGAGAGGTGCACAAAAGGTACAGACAAGAGAGGTAAAAACTATTGCATACACATTACTGAATTATCAGTAATAGCATACACTATTCTGTGGGTGGATACATAGATAGACAAGAAGATCGGGTATGGATCTGTGAATAGGAATTGACCATACATGACTATACATAGGTTTGGCAGACAATATTCCTTTATACATATTTGTATGTGCTTTAAAAATGTCCATATGCAGTACAAAGCTGACCAGCAGCAAAATTAGGATAACTTCTTAGTCACAAATAAGCACCTTGAGGGAGTGAGTCACTGGGCCTGCATGCTGGGGACCATGGTCATGGGGGACATCAAGCTCAAATGACATAACATGGTATACAAAAATACTGTTCTAGATCTTACTTTGGTGAACATTGACGGGGGTCTTAAAAGCTTGCCAGTGACCGTCTAAGAAGCAAATATTGATCTCTCCTGGTCTGGAACAAAGAACAGTGAAGAAAATCAAAGACATATGGAAACAGTTCATCCCAAAGGACCATGAGAAACTCAGTTTAAATTACCCTGAGACCAGAAGAACTAGATAGTAACTGGTTGTCAAGTGCCAACGACTCAGAAAGGGATCAAAATTGGAGACCCTGGTGGAGTGGGAGGAAAAATTTGGAACAAAATTTAAATACATCAAAAGACCAGGTTTACCAGTTGGTTAGAAACTGATGAACCCTTCAAAACTATGGTCTTGAGTCACCTTTCAGGCCTGGAATTAAACTCACCCTATGGCTTCCAGTCAAACAAAAGACAGGCCTACAAGGTTAACATTTACACCAGGTAGGTACCCTCCATAGTACAATGAACAAGAGGACATAAGAAGGGAAGTGCTTGCATAGAGAGAAATCTAGGGAGCCAGGAAATGCATGGGCAAGAAGGACACAGGGAAAGGGTAACCACAGGGAGGAAGTGAGAGGAGATCTGTTACATTGCAGGGAACGTAATCAGTGCATGAACTGTTGAATGTAAAACAAATCTCTTTATAGAAGTTCACCCAAATCACAAAAAAAATTAAAAGTTTAAAAGGCTAATATCCTGGAGTAATTCTAGGGTGTGAATGTATAGCAATCAAAGTATAAATGTCCCTGTTTCCTTAAGGGGAACAGGTCAACATCAGGTGGTCTAAAGAAGGGAAGTGGACATGCACTGATGGGGCAAAGCAAGGATGCAATGGACAAATATCAACTCTTTTACAGATTTAATAAGGGCCTGTCAGTTTATCTCAATATTCATCTGTGCAAGAATAAATAGATGCTGTGAGTCAAAATGTTTTGCTTTGCCTGGCAGTGCGTAAAAACCTATTAACAGGAATAATGAAAGTTGGGAGGTGTGTTCAGAATACCAGAATGGAACTTCCACCTTGCAAGTAGCCACCTGGCCGTGGTGAACAGCTACTCATATTTAGAAATAATTGTACAAGGCTGATTTTGTTTTTAATCCCATTTGTCTCTGGCTATTTGAGTCAGATATATTAAAAATCTGGGCTGCTAAAGGCTGAAAATAGTGAGTTATTTCCAAAGAAGTCATTGCAGTTAATAAATATCTATTCTTTTCAAGTGTTGACACATCCTCTTAGATTTCTCAAGCATTCTCCTAAGGAATTTGACAGAAAAAGCATTGTTATCATCTGCTCAATTAACTGAATTAATTGAAAACAAGCATAGAAAATTGTAAATGAATGTGTGTAGGAAGCTATGTAAATATGTAATTGCATAGCATTTACATAATTGTATAACATTTCCTAAAATAGACTACAAGCAAACATGAGATTACAGGGAAGTATATTTTATTATCATGCTAAATAATGGGTTAGCCTTACGGGAAATAATTTAGTATGATAGGCTATGTTGAAAAATGAAATATAGTATCACAAATGTTAAAATCCTTACAGGCTATATTAGTTTCCTAAGGCTGCAGTAAAAAAAGTACCACAAAGTGGGTGGCTTTTAAGAATAGAAAATTTCTGTCTCATGGTTCTGGAGGCTAGAAGTCCAAATTCAGGGAGTTGGCAAAGCCATGTTCTCCCTAAAGGCTCTAGGGAAACATCCCTTTTAGTGTTTCATGGCTTTCAGTAGTCCCAGGAATTTCTTCATGTTTAGATAAACCCTCACTCACATGGCATTTTCTGCGGGTCTTTCTTTCTGTGTCTCTTCTCTTTTATAAGGACACACTCAAACTGGATTAGGATCCACCCTACTCTAGTATAACCCCATGCTGACTTAATTGACAGCATACTCAAAGACTCTATTTCAAAACAAGGTCTCATTCACAGGTACCACATGTTAGAATTTCAACATAAATTTTGGGACACAATTCAATTCATAACCCAGGCTAACTCAGTAATTCAGTGATAAACAAAGTCTCCTAAATCCTATTCCAACATCTCACAAGTAAGAATCTTTGTCTATCAATTAGTGTTTAAACTCTTTGTATTCAATCAAAATTGGTATGAAGGGCAGTTACTGTTTTTCTCAACTTCTTACAGGAACTGATGCCCAGTTTTCTGAATGCAGGGGGGGAAAAATAAAGAGAGAAACATTTGACATTGACTCTTCAAAATCTAGCCCATAATGGACTCTATGTGCTAAATAAAACTGAGATACAGTGGAAGTAGTTTCCTTGGCAACAATTGCTACAAAAGTAATTTTCAAACTTCCAAAACTCTTTGTGCATTTTTCACTGTAGATATTCAAGTGGCACAAGTAACAAAATCAAGAGTAAAATGAGAGAAGTAAGGGACGATTCAAGCTTCTAAGTGTGGGCAGTTCGGTTAAAGTAGAGCAAACTGGAGTCAGAGAATAGGTTTTATGTTATAAGAAGCTACAAATGGGGAAGAAATGAATTATTTACCTTGGTTCAAGGGAACAGAGCTAGATATGAAATTCAGAAAAGAAACTTTAGTCTGTCAGGAGAAATATCCCAAAGCAAGAATGAATGAATGAAGGAAGGAAGGAAGGAATAAATAAACAAATAAATGAGTTAGTTAGGTTACTATATTCCAGAACAGTCTCCAAAAAGAAGTCAAGCAAAACTCCATCCTCCAGGACAAGGAAAAAGTAGATCATTACAAAACATTAGAGGCGATATGACAGCAAGCCATTCTATTGCAAAAGAAGTGTGGAGATTTATAACCCTTAGAACTTCCCACCTCTAACTGTTATGATTATTTGGCCCTATAAAGGAGCTCTGGTAGAGTAGTGCCTAAAACACTTGACTGCTAACCAGAAGGCTTGTGGTTCAATCCCACCAGCCACTCCTCAGAAGAAGATTGGACAATCTACTTCCGTAGTGATATTGCCTTGGAAACCCAAGGAGAGGTCACTATGAGTTGGATCCAACTCGATGGCAATGAGATTTTGAGTATGAGTTATAATAATTTTTTTTTTTGTAGAAAGAAAAATGCACCATACTCTAATCCATGGGATCTCTCTAAAGAGAAAGCAAATAATAATGAACTGATTTTTATTCTTAAAAATAGAATGAGTGGGCTTGTGGAAACTCTCAAAATCATATTTTCTGAGATTATGAAAGTGGCAAAGAGGCTAATACTGTAATAGGCATATCCCCTTGTTGGAGCTCTGGTAGCGTAGTGCCTAAGGCACTTGACCCCTAACCAGAAGGCTGGTAGTTCAATCCCACCAGCCACTCCTCAGAAGGAAGGTTGGGCAATCTACTTCCATAGTCATACCGCCTCGGAAACCCAAAGAGGGGTCGCTATGGGTCGGGTCTGACTCCACGGCACACAACAACAACAACCTGTTGGAACCTAAGAAGGCTCTATCTAGTACTTTATCTGGAACAGACTCAGCTTAAGGCTGACAATTATAGGCTAAGCATTTCAACAAATTCTTAAGCAACTCATAATTTGGTAGGACTTCCAGGACAACTAGCTCCAATATAAAGAGGGTTTCCACTGAAAGTAATGCCTAGATTAAACTCTAGACCCAGGAGGTCCTAAGGCCAGTCTCTACTTGTTCTCAAGGTGGGGAGGAAAAACTGTTCTTTTGCATTGTTAGCTCAAATATCTCTTACTTTCTACTAAACATAGAAATAAAAATTCTGATAGTAGGGTAACCTCCACCTGCAGGTTAAATTATAGTAACAGCTTGCATGTTTCAAGTGCCTACAGTACATTATCATCAATCTTCTCAACAATGCTATTTGTCCAGTTGTTACCCATCAGGAAATTGCAGCTCAAGAAAGTTACTTTTTTTTTTTTTTTTAATTTGACCTAAGCGTACATAGCAAAAGGTTAAGACAGGATTTAAATCTAGATAGATAGAGAGAGAAAGAAAGATAGGGAGGGAGGGAGTAGATGGACAGACAGACGGATGGATGGATGGTCAGATGCATAGACAGAGATGGACAGACAGATAGACAGATAGATAGATTGTAGATAGAACTGGGCTCCTTGGAATTTTCACTGGCTGATCTTTTGGAAGAAGATCACCAGGCTTTCTTCTGAAGTGCTACTGGGTGAACTCAAACTTCCAACCTTGTAATAAACAGCCAAGGACACTAACCAAGGGTACTGCCCAAGGTCTCTTTTTTTCTTATTACTCCGTATTATATACTGTACATGTAAGATGAAATGAATCCCTTACTCTTCATATATTTTCTGTACTTTCCTATAATGATATCTTTCCAATCCACCCCAGCTCAATTCTCTATGTAATATTCTAAATACTCTTTAAGACCTAACTCAAATACTTCTCCATATTATTGTCCCTATTTCCTTACCAAGAAATATCTTTTCCTTTACTTCCTTTCATTGCATAATATTTCTCCTTACGTAAATAACACATATCTTTCATGTTGTTATTTGGTGCTGTCTAGTCAGTTCTGAGGAGCTCTGGTAGCATAGTGCCTAAGGCACTTGACTGCTCACCAGAAGGCTGGCGGTTCAAACCCACCAGCCACTCCTCAGAAGGAAGGTTGGGCAATCCTACTTCCGTAGTGATACTGCCTCGGAAACCCAAGGAGGGGTCGCTATGAGTCAGGGCTGACTCGACAGCAAACAACAACAACAACAGTCAGTTCTGACTCATAGCAACCCTACGTACAACAGAACAACCCAAGTTCACTGCCCAGTCCTGTTGCATCCTCACAATTGTTATGTTTGAGGTAACTGTTGCAGGCACTGTATCAATCCATCTCTTTGAGACTAAACTAAAAAATTCACTGTCATCAGGTCGGATCTGACTCATAGAGACCTCTCTTTGGGTTTCCAAGGCAGTATCACTATAGAAGTAGATTGCCCAACCTTCCTTCCGAGGAGTGGCTGGTGGGTGTGAACCGCCAGCCTTCTCATTAGCAGTCACATGCCTTAGGCACTATGCCACCAGAGCTCCTATCTCATTGAGGGGCTTCCTCTTTTTCACCATCCAAGCATGATATCCCTCTCCAGAGACTTGTCCCTCCTGGTAACATGACCAAAGTACAAAAAGACCAGTCTCCCCATATTCACTTCTAAGGAGCATTCCTTCTGTAATATTATTAATCTGGTTTAATTTATTTTGTAACTCTCTTTCGTGACTAGGCTGCATTGTGTTTATTATAAACTCCTTGAGTTGTATATGAAAAATACTCTTTGTAGGTATTATATGTGGCTTTACAAAACTCCTAAAATATTTACTCTGACCAAAATTCTACATATTTCCTTCCCGCCTAATAACACTATTTAAGATGATCAGGAAGTTGATATCTATCAGAAATAGTGACATCTGGTGGTCCATTTAAGGGGCAAAAGACCTTTTATTTTGAAAATCTCCTGATTGAAAGTTAAGCAATCAACGAAATGATTAAATAATAAATAATGACAATAGTAACATTAACAATAATAGATTTATTTCTTGACTTCTTACTCTGTACCAGACTCTGTTATAATCACTTTGCATGTATTAATGCATTAACCTTCAGAAAATACTATAAGTTAATTACTATTTTTATTCCAATTTGCAGATGAGAAAATTGAAAGTTGTCCAAAGTTACACAACAAGTAATTGGAGGAGTTGTGCTGTATGCCCAGGCAATCTAACTCTAGAGGTGTTGTTCTAGTCCACATTTTTTTATGTACATTCTACATTTCTCTATTTTTTTTTTTAAATAAAGATACAAAACTTGTAATGTTGGCTCTGCATTAATGCACTAACAAGATAAAACCAGAATTTAAGGAACACATTTCCCTGGTTATTCTTGAATGGCCTGGACACCAACTCAAGAATGATTTGAAATGATTCTTGAACTGCAAATACTCTAGAATTTCTGGAGTTAGTCTTCCTAGATTTCATATCTAGGAAAATAGTTTTAGTTGATCCATGCAAGAGGCAGTCATCCTTCTGGCTTCCCAATTAGTGAATTACTTTGATAGGAATATTTGGAGTTTCTCATTGGAGAATCTTCAGGAAATAATACAATGCTTGAACTGAAAGGGATTTTTAAGGATTTCTTTTTCTTTTTTTTTTAATCTAATATCTTCATTTTACATATTAGGCAATCTAGAAAGAGAGTGACTTGTCACAGTATATAATTTTATTTATAATTATACTCATTTTATTGGGGTACACTATTAGAAAATATATTAAAACTTCAAGTGGGTTCACACTCCCCATTCATATTATTTTAAAAATATTCATTTAATACTTACAATGTTCTGGCTGTTGTACTGGTGTCTGGAGATGCAATAGTAAACAAAACATACTCTCTGTACTAAAGAGTGCCTATAGGCTTATGGTATAGAAGTATTTTGGCAATTACAATGCAATATGTTGAATGCATAAACAAAAGACACTCTAGATAGATATAAAAGGAATATCTCACTCAGAGTTTGAGAAAATCGGGAAAGACATTCTGGAAAAAGTAATATCTGAGCTAAGACCAGAGGGATGAGAAGTAATCAAACAAATGAAGGGTATAGGTTCGGATATGGTTTCTCAGGTATGGGGAAAAATCAGACTGTATAAAACTCCAAACTAAACTGAGAAAAGTATATCTTAAGGAAAGATAAAATGATTTAACTTGATTGGACTGTAGTGTTTAAGTAGAAATTGGTGGAAGATAAATTTGGGGATCAAACTGTAATAACCTGGAGAGAAGGAACAAAAGAATTGTTTTTCTGAAGAAAAGACTAATTAGAAGACAACAAAATCTTGAAATCTCTGAGATCCAGAAGGTGAAGGCAAAGTACACAGATTGCAGAAGTATTTAGGAGACAGAATTGACAAGTACAGTTATTAACTGAATATGAGTGAGAGACATTGTGATACCCAGCTTTTAGGCTGGGCAACTGGCAGCTATACCCATTCACCTAGAGAGGAAATAGGACACAAAGGAGTGATTTACATGCACAGTTTTTACCTTCAAAGAAAGAGGTTGCATTTAGCAACCCATAAGGACCCTGAGCAGAAATGACCCCTAACCTAGATGTTATCTAAGGGATTCCTAACTTTCTAAGGTCTGGGTAAACTTAGCTTGGCCTCTAATTGGTCTTTCTTCTACAGGAAGAATAAAAGCCTGGCCTGTGGTTTTGTAAGTTCTCAGAAACTTACTTTTTCATCGTTCTCTCTGACTCACCACTTTTTCTTGGGATGTAACTCAGTAAGTCCACGTTGTTGTTGTTGTTATGTGCCGTCGAGTCGGACCCAACTCATAGCGACCCCTCCTTGTGTTTCCGAGGCAGTATCACTACGGAAGTAGATTGCCCCATCTTCCTTCCGAGGAGTGGCTGGTGGGTTTGAACCGCCAGCCTTCTGGTTAGCAGTCAAGTGCATTAGCCACTATGCTACCAGAGCTCCCTAGTCCACGTTAGACTAAGTGAAACATACAGGCTCTCTCTTTTACCTTTAACTCCTAGAAAATTACCTTAAGTAATTGATGAATTTAGTAATGTTGTTTTCGTAAGGTGAGGGAAGGATCAAAGGTATTATGTACAGGATGCCTTTTCAGCATCTCACTACCCTACCTCTTTTTTTCAGTTTTTTTTTTTTGTCTCCCTTCCAGTATAACAAGCAAATTATTCCCCATGACCAAAGCAAATTAGTTCATCCCATACTAAAACCCCAGAGATTCAGCTTCAACCATGAGGTAGGCTTAACAGAACATTTTATGAACAATATTGTGGTCTCAACAATATTCTCTCATGCTTGCTACTGATATATATATATTTTTTTTTTTTTTTTCCTCTAGGTCTTCACAAGGAGTTCTGGTGGAGTAGTGCCTAAGGCATTGGACTGCTAACCAGAAGACTGGTGGTTCAAACCCACCAGCCACTCCTTGGAAGAAAGGTTGGGCACTCTACTTTATGTATTAAAAAAACAAGCCTTTTGCAGTTGAGTCAAATCCAACTCATAGTGACCTTATAGGACACGATGGAAACACATAGGGTTTCCAAGTCTGTAATCTTCACAGAAGCAGGCTGCCTCATCTTTTCCTAGCAGAGTAGCTGGTGAGTTTGAATCACTGACCTATTGGTTAATGGTCCGGTGCTCAACCACTGCACCACCAGGGCTCCGAATGTTACATAATATGAATATTAAATTATCTTCAAGTACCATTCTAACTTTATAAATCCTAATGTTCCTCACATTCTCAATGAACTTCAATCATCTTCCCCACTACTAGTCACATACATTCCCCTATTGGACTTCACTGTCTGAAAAACAAACAAATCAGTTGCCTTTGAGTGAATCCCAACACATGGCAACCCCATGTGTCTGAGTAGAAATGTGTTGAATGGCTTATTTTTCAGAAGTAGATCACCATGCCGTTCCTCCAAGGTGCCTCTGGATAGACTGACTTTCAACCTTTTGGTTAGCAGCCAAACACATTAAATATTTGTACCAGCCAGAGACTTTGCCTTCTGCAATCAACACTGTTTACTTTCATTTCTAGGCTGAGCCTGTCTTAAAGCTTGAAATTGCATTCAATAGACTACTTGACTGGGGCAGCTCTCAATTCACAAATAGAAAGGTTAACTTTTGATTAGTCTAAGGAAGAAAGAAAGGATGGTGTTTTAGTTTAAGTGCCAGAGTGGAAAATCCTGAAAGTCCAAAGGTACTTAAAAGTATTAGTATTTCAAAATAAACAAGGCAAAAAGAAACAAAGACTGAGAGCACTAAACATGAATGAAATCAATCTTACAGAGCTGCTGGAGAGCGAACCTGGCCCTAGCTTCCTTTAAAACTAAAAGAAACAGAAAATAGAGAAAATTCAAAATTGGTACTTAATCTTGTGTTGGGCCTGCTACTCAATTCTGATTGGAACAATATACTAACCTTATAAAAGACAAATTAGATATTTTTTGACTTTCACTTTATCCTAGCAACATAGACCAATTCTTATTTAAATAATAACAGAAATTAACACTTACATAGTAATTTCTAAGTTATAAAGTTTGATATGCACTGTTTGTTTAAAACAATTACATTGAGTGTTATTGTACAGAGAAGGAATCTGAAATTCAGCGAAGGAAGGGATGGGCCTCTGATCTCAGAGCTAGTAAAGAAGGAATGAGTCTAAAAAAAAGATTTTCTGATCCCAAACCACTATTCCATTAGCTATTAATTGCAAATCAATAACTGGTTGAAATGAGCTCTGTTTTATCAGCGAGGAGGTGAAATTCCATTGTTGTTGTTGTTGTCATTTGCCGTCAAGTCGGCCCCGACTCATAGTGACCCCTCCTTGGGTTTCCGAGGCAGTATCACTACGGAAGTAGGATTGCCCAACCTTCCTTCCGAGGAGTGGCTGGTGGGTTTGGACAGCCAGCCTTCTGGTTAGCAGTCAAGTGCCTTAGGCACTATGCTACCAGAGCTCCTGAAATTCCATTACCATATGCATTTGTTAATCTGTGTCAAGCCTGAAAAATTAAAGGTTAAAAGTGGTACAAAAGTGTAGCTCCTGCCTTTGAACGTTTGGTCTTTGAGTCCATGGAAATGAATCATAAAAAACAATGCAGAAATTAAAGTAATAGTGTAAAAAATAATAATACCCAAAGTAGCAGTCTCTTATTCTAGGGAAAAGTAAAAGTCTGAAAATTTATTTCATGGTGAATTTTTCAAATTCTTTTTAAAAATTAACTTAAATATTGGCAAATTAGATATATGAATTGATCAATACAATATTAATAACTAAAATATGGATGGCAACAATTTATTTGCATACTTGCTATGTTTTAGAACCAATGTTTTAAAGTAATCCTTATAACACTGAGGGGGCAACTGAAGATCTTAGAAGATACCATTGGCAAATAAGTAGGATTTTAAAATAGGCCTTCATTACTCATCTTATCACTCAACACTTCCTCAAACTGCACAAAATGAAGTGAAAATTTCAACACGCATTCTGGAAAACATTCGTAAACTTCTGAGCAACAAGAAAAGTATGTCAATAGTTTAAAAGATTGGACAGCCTACACTGACACCTGAACTGCTTCCTCTTCACAGTGAGTCATTGTCTCCACAACCTCAATTACAGGTTTCATGAATTGTAACATATGTGTTTATTATGGCTAATATGTTTACAGGAAGAATTAAGATGCCTGAAAAAAAAAAATCACACTGTAACTATTATATACACAACACTTTAGTTTATAAGTAAAATTCAAATTAAGAGCCACTATCGAAATGCAGACCACAGATTTTGACAAAAAATTGAAGCAACATGTTATATAGATACATGAATGGAATTAAACTGAAAATAAGTTCCATAATTTCCAACAGAAGAGAAGGAGACAAATACCAAGACACCATCATTCATTTGTGTAGGTTGTGTACCTGGCTTCTATGTCTGCCTCAGAATGAGTGCTAAAAGAAAAAAATCCATGTCAGCTTAATCTTCATGGAACCCTGAAGAAATGAGCAGGGATACCTGTATGTCCCTAACGAGAGGACTAGTCAGGTTTGGATCTTTGACAGCAATTTCATAAAACCAAGAAACAAACCCCTTGTCATTGTGTCAATTCTGACTCATAGCAATGCCCATTGGGTTTCCAAGACTGTAAATATTTATGAAAGCAGATTACCCCATCGTCCTCCAATGGAGCAGTTGGTGTGTTTGAACCACTGACCTTCTGGTTAGCAGCCAAATGCCTTATCCACTATACCACCAGAGCAATTTCATAGCTGTTAGTACTTGCCTCTTCTCTTGATAGGGTGAGAAGACCAGAGAAATCAACCTTTGCAGGGAGAATTCTCAGCAGCTTCCTGGGATTGACCTGGGGCAGTTGTTTTTACACTGTGCCAAGACTGAAGGTAAGCTCACCCCCTCCCAATGATCATTGTTGTTGTTATTGTTTCCAGGTGCCATCGAGTTGTCTCTGATTCATAGCGACCCTATGCACAACAGAATGAAACACTGCCCAGTCCTGAGCCAGCTCCACGATTCTTCCTACAATTTAGCCCATCGCCACCACCACTGTGTCAATCCATCTCGTTGAGGGCCTTCCCCTCTTTCATCGACCCTCCACCTTACCAAGCATGAGATCCTTCTCCAGGGAATGGTCCCTTCTGACAACATGACCAAAATAGGTGAGACGAAGTCTGGCCATTCTTGCCTCCAAGGAACATTCTGCCTGCACTTCCTCCAGGACAGACCTGTTAGTTCTTTTAGCAGTCCATAGTACTTTCAGCATTCTTCACCAACATCACAGCTCAAAGGCATCAACTCTTCTTCAGTCTTCCTTATTCATTGTCCACCTCTCACAAGCATATGAGGCAATTGAAAATACCACGGCTTGCGTCAGGTGCACCTTAGTCCTCATCTTTACTCTTCAACACTTGAAAGATGTCCTTTGCAGCCAATTTACCCGGTGCTGTACCTTTTCTGATGTCCTGACTGCTGCAATGATCATTAGCCTAGACAATGTTCCAGGGATGACTGTGGTGTTTGATGGAATTTCAGGTATCTCACTTCCTTGTCTTTCTTTTCATGGTCCCACCCACCACCAACCCACTGACTTCACCTGGCTGATTCACCATATATCAGAGTTTAAAAACCCTGATCCCCAAAGCTGGGTTAGACCCTCAAACATGAGCCTAGAACACTATGTATCACTCTGTATTTTGATTGTCTATTTCCTTAATTCTTTTAACAATATTATTGGAGCTCTTATGACATGGAAAAGGAGTCCTGGTGGTGCAAAGGTTAAGGACTTGGCTGTTAACAGAAAGGTTGGCAGATGGAACTCACACCAGTCACTCTGTAGGAGGAAAGACCTGGTGATTTGCTCCTATAAAGATTTCATCCTAGAAAAATCTATGGGACAGTTCTACTCTGTCCTATAGGGTCACTATGAATCAGAATAAATTCAACAATACACAACAACAAGTACATAAGAGGCATTTGTATATTGAGTATGAAAGATGTAATGGTGAACAAAAGAAGAACATGAGAGAAATAAAAAATAATCCACAAATATAAAATTGAAAAATTGCAAAATACCACAAATGAAATTTACAGATCAGTACCAGGAGTAAGCCCAGGTGCAGAGAGAAACCTCCCTGAGAGCCAGCACCTGGAATTCAGACTTCTAGCCTCCAGAAGATATCCAAGTAGCCCCAAGGACACTCCAGACCTGGAAGACTGAAAAGGTGCAACGTTCCCCTTGTTACTCTTATACCCCACACCCGCTTGGTGAACGGAGGTTCGGCCATCCCCCACTCCCACCCACCTTCTGGGCCCATAGGAACTCCACCCCACTCTGTGTGCTTGGACAGAGCCTGGCTGCCCTGCCCTGCCCTCCCTCAAATTTTTTTTTTTCCTTTTCTCTTTCTCTTTTCTGGTTTTAGTTTGCTTGCTTTTGTCAGTTTTAGAACTACTAATATTATTAATACTTTTGACATTTTTCAGCTTTTTTATTTTCCCTCTTCCTGGTTGCAATTTTTTTTCTTCTTTTTTTTTCACTTGGTTAATCCCATTCCTTATTTTCTCTTTGCATTTTTCCCATTTTTTCTTCATTATTCGCCTTCTCTGCCTTTTTTTCTTATTGCTCTATCCCCAGATATTACAGGTTTTCTTTTTTTTTTTCCTCCACTGACCTTCTTGTTTGTCTGGAGGGTGCAGCCATTTTGATTGTTTACACATGACAGCCATTTTGGATATTTAAAGTGACAGAGCTCAGGCATTTTGAATATTTACTTACAAACAGGGGTCATTTTGGATATTTAAAGTGATCGAGGGCACAGCCATTTTGAATGTTTACAAGCGGCAACCATTTTGGATTTTAAAGTGATAGCATTCTCATTCATATTCCAGGGACCTAAGAACAGGCAGTGAGGTGGGAAACAGGGAGAGGAAAGAAAAGGCAAAGGGGACCAGAACAGATCGAGGAGTCAGCCTCAGGGACCCACGTGAAGACAGGGAACCCAGGCCACTCCCCACAAGGAGAGAGGCGGGAAGGCAGGAAGGGATGGAAAAGGCAAAGGGGATAGGAACAGATCAAGGAGTCAACTGCAGGGAGGCAGGTGAGGAGAGGAAACCCAGGCCACCCCCCAAAAGCAGTGAGGCGGGAAGCAGGGAGAGGACAGAAAAGGCAAAGGGGACTGGAACAGATGGAGGAGTTAGCCGCAGGGATCCAGGTAAGGGTGGAGACAAACTTGTCTGGCAGTTTGTCCTACTATGGTGACATGTTGCTGTGAGTCTTGAGGCTGTGCCACTGGTATTTCAAACCCAGTGGGGTACACCTGTTGTACAGGTATCAGCCCAGCTTGCAGAGTGAGATAGACTAGAAAGAAGGAGGAGCCATCCACTTCTCAAAGAATTGGCCAGGGAAAACCTTATTAATAACAGAGAAACACTGTCTGATACATTACTGCGCAAATTTATGAATAGTCCAGAAACATTGTCCAAAGCAGAGGAAGATAATGAGTCAATTCACTTAGAAAGCTCTCAAAGTAAAACTGGGAAAGAGCTGCATCATCAGAGTAAAATCAGCCTTACTCATATGGATAAAATAAAGCTTTTGAAACCTCCATGTGCTGACGTGGCACCACTCAAATTGAGGAGAAACAGAGGCAAACATCCATTAATAATCAGAACATGGAATGTATGAAGTATGAATCTAGGAAAATTGGAAGCTGTCAAAAATGAAATGGAACACATGAAGATTGACATCCTAGGCATTAGTGAGCTGAAATGGACTGGTTTTGGTCATTTTGAATGAGACAACCATATGATCTACTATGCAGGGAATAACAGTTTAAAGAGGATTGGCGTGGTATTGATCATCACAAAGGATGTTTCAAGATCTGTCCTGAAGTACAATGCTGTCAGTGATAGAATAACATCCATACACCTACAAGGAAGATCCATTAATATGACTACTATTCAAATTTATACACCAACCACCAAAGCCAAAGATGAGTAAATTGAAGATTTTTATCAACTTCTGCAGTCTAAAATTGACCACACTTGCAATCAAGATGTGTTAATTATCACTGTGACTGGAATGCAAAAGTTGGACAAAGAAGAATCACCGGTAGTTGGAAAATTTGGCCTTGGTGACAGAAATAATGCTGGAACTCGCATGGTAGAATTTTGCAAGACCGACGACTTATTCAGTGCAAATGCCTTTTTTCAACAACACAAAACGCGGCTATACACATGGACTTCACCAGATGGAATACACAGGAATCAGATTGACTACATCTGTGGCAAGAGTTGATGGAGAAGTTCAATATCTTCAGCCAAAACCAGGCCAGGAGCTGGTTGTGGAACAGACCATCAACTGATCATATCCAAATTCAACTTGAAGTTAAAGACAATTAAAGCAAGTCCACAAGAGCCAAAATATGATCTAGAATATATCCCTCCTGAATTTAAAGACCATCTAAAGAATAGATTTGATGCATTGAACACCAATGACCAGAAACCAGATGAATTGTGGGGTGACATCAAGAGCATCATCCATGAAGAAAACAAGACTTCACTAAAAAGACAACAGAAGAAGAGAAGACCAAATGGATGACAGAAGAGACGCTGAAACTTGCTCTTGAGTGGAGAGTAGTGAAAGCAAATGGAAAAAATGACAAGATAAAAGAGTTGAACTGAAGATTTCAAAGAGCAGCTCAAGAAGACAAAGCCAAATATTATAATGAAATGTGCAAAGACCTGGAGTTAGAAAACCAAAAGGGAAGAACACGCTTGGCATTTATCAAGCTGAAAGAATTGAAGAAAATATTTAATCCTAGACTTGCAATATTGAAAGATTCTAAAGGCAAAACATTGAATGATGCAGGGAACATCAAAAGAAGATGGAAAGAATACACAGAGTCACTGTACCAAAAAGAACTGGTTGATCTTCATCCATTTCAGGAGGTGGCATATGATCTAGAACGAATGGTATTGAAGGAGGAAGTTGAAGCTCCAATGAAGGAATTGGTGAAGAACAGGGCTCTGGGAATTGATGGAATACCCATTGAGATATTTCAACAAATGGATGCCATACTGGAGGCACTCACTCAGTTATGCCAAGAGATTTGGAAGACAGCTACCTGGCCAACTGACTGCAAGAGACCCATATTTGTACCCATTCCAAAGAAAGGTGATCCCACAGAATGTGGAAATTATAGAACAATATCATTAATATCACATGCAAGAAAGATCATACTGAAATAATTAAAAAATGGTTAAAGCAGTATATTGACAGAGAACTTCCAGAGGTGCAAGCTGGATTCAGAAGAGGACATGGAACAAGGGGTATCATAGCTGCTGTCAGATGAATCTTGGCTCAAGCAAAGAATACCAGACAGATGTTCACTTGTGCTTTATTGACTATGCAAAGGCATTTGATTGTGTGGATAATGGAAAATTATGGATAACATTGAGAAGCATGGGAATTCCCAAACACTTGATTGTACTCATGAGGAACCTGTACCTTGACCAGGAGGCTGTTGTTCAAATGGAACAAGGGGACACCACATGGTTTAAAATCAGGAAGGGAGTGTGTCAGGGTTGTATCCTTTCCCCATACTTATTCAATCTATATGCTGAGCAAATAATCCGAGAAGCTGGACTATATGAAGAAAAATGTGGCATCAGGATTGGAGGAAGAATCATTAACAACCTACGATACGCTGATGTTACAACTTTGCTTGCTGAAAGTAAGGATGCCTTGAGGCACTTACTGATGAAGATTAAGGAACACAGTCTGCAGTATGGATTACATCTCAATATAAAGAAGACAAAAATCTTCACAACTGGACTAATAAGCAGCATCAAGATAAATGGAGAAAAGACTGAGGTTGTCTAAGAATTCATGTTGCTTGGTTCTACTATCGAGGCCAATGGAAGCAGCAGTCAGGACATTAGATGACTTGTAGCACTGGGCAGGTCGGCCATGAAGGAACTCTTTCAAATACTGAGGAGCAAGGATATCTCCTTGAGGACTAAGGTGCACCTGACACAAGCCATGATATTTCCTAATCGCCTCATATGCATGTGAGAGCTGACAATGAATAAGGAAGATGGAAGAAGAGTTGATGCTTTTGAGTTGTGGTGCTGGCAAAGAATGCTGAAGGTACCATGGACTGCCAAAAGAACTAACAGATCTGTCCTGGAGGAAGTGCAGCCGAGATGCTCCTTGGAAGCAAGGATGGCCAGACTTCATCTCACCTACTTTGGTCATGTTGTCAGAGGGGACCATTCCCTGGAGAAGGATATCATGCTTGGTAAGGTGGAGGGTCGACGAAGGAGGGGAAGACCTTCAATGAGATGGATTGGCACGGTGGCTGCGACAATGGGCTCAAGTATAGCAAGGATCATGGAGCTGGCGCGGGATCTGGCTGTGTTTCCTTCTGCTGTGCATGGGGTTTCTATGAGTTGGAAACCACTCACTGGCACCTAACAATAACCACAACATGAACCATGAGGGATGTTTTCCTATGGGGCTAACATTAGAAAGATGAATCATTTACTAGAAGCAAGAATAGGTGGTACACAGAAAGAATTACAAGGCTACTTGCAAAAATAAGGGTGGTGTGCAGAGATATTACAAGTATAAAGAGTAGCATATGGACAGGTCCAAAGATAAGGCTGAATATTTAAGATCCTGCATGGATCCACATGTTCTGGCATGTGTATCTTGTTTAACATTTTACATCCAATAAAAAATATATATGAACCCAAACCAAAATCAGTGCCATCAAGTTGATTCTGACTCATAGCTACTTCAATTAGTTCTCCAAGGATGGTAAATCTATGGAAGCAGAGAGCCCCACCTTCCATCTTCCTTCTGTGGAGCAGCTAGTGAGTTTTAATGGCAAAACTTAGTTAGCAGTCAAAATTCCATGAACACATGAAGGAATGGATAAGCTGGGAATGTGTGTGCCTGAAGAAACAAGTAATATCTTAGAGTGAATGGTCCCTTTGGCAGCTAAAGAAAGAAATTTTGCTTATTCTATTTCCATTGCATAGTAATAGTGTCTAGTTCTTAAGAGGTGTCCCTCTGAGTATAACACGTTGTTCTATAATAATACGCTCACTTTATAGTAAATTGTCATTGGTTGCTGCTGAGTCTTTTATGACACGTGGCGACCCCATGTGCACAGAACAGACCTGCTCCAGGGAGTTTTCAATGCTGTGTCCTTTCAGAAGCAGACATTCAGGTCTTACTTCCCAGGCACCACTTGGTGGGTTTGACCTGTCAATCTTTTGGTTCATAGTTAATATTTAACCATTTTCCCCATGCAAGGCCTCTGTTTCATCTTCTAGTTTGTATGCTTTCAGAGAGAAGATATTTTTTTTTTATCTTATTCATCTTTGTATTTCTACTACCTAATGCCTGGCATACATAAGATTCAAACATTTGATAAATGAAATAATATACTACTTGAGGGCAAAACCAAACAAAAACCAAACTCACTGCTTTGAGTTGGATCTGACTTACAGCGACCCCTCCTTGGTTTCCGAGGCAGTATCTCTACAAAAGTAGATTGCCCAGCCTTCCTTCTGAGGAGTGGCTGGTAGGTTTCAGAGGCAGTATCTCTATGAAAGTAGACTGCCCAATCTTCCTTCCAAGGAGTGGCTGAGTGGGTTTGAACCATTAGCCTTCTGGCTAGCAGTTGGCAATCCATAAATATTTGTAGAATTCAAATAAAGCTAGGTTTTATTTTATCTTTCATGCTTCCTACTTCTCCTTTCCTCTCCTAATAGCATGGAACCAAAACACAAATTACTATGAAGCAGCAATAGTTCTATTCTTCCTACTTTACTTCTCTAAGGACTCGTTTTATGGTGCTCAAGTGTTTCTTCACTGATCTGTAACATTAGCAGTTCTTTTACAAACAGACTGATAATTGAGCCAAAACCTCTACTCTCAATTAATTTCAGAGCCTCTCCTAAGGGGAGGTATGTTCTAGGAATCTGTATGGAGCCCAAGGTCATTTTCTCATTTTAAACACAGATACATTAAATAGAGACCCTACCATATGATGCCAATGTGGTAAGTATTACATTCAATATACCCCCACAAAAAAACAAAAATTTTCTTCAAGTCACCACATGCACCTGCCTCAGCCACATTATAATATAACATGTCATCCCAGTGTCCCAACAGAGTATCACAATGTATAACAATATATGTTTAAATACTGAAAAATAATAACATATGAAACTTAAGTTTATGTGAAATCAGATACATCAGTATAAAAGTGAAAATACTATTTACTCTGCATCAAGGTTAAAAAAGAAAAGAAAAAAAAGCCCTCAATATTTTGTCATTATCTTTTATCAGTGAGCGTTCTTGGCTAAAAGACTGACTAATTTAAGAAGAGAAATTTATTGACAGGACACCCTTCCAAAACTATTTACTTGGCTAAAGAACAGTCTTGCAAACTCTGTGGCAAATGAAGAGGGTTAGCTCTGGTGGTGTGATGCCTAAGGCATTTGACTGCTAACCAGAAGGCTGGCAGTTCAAATCCACCAGCCACTCCTCGAAAGAAAGATTGGGCAATCTACTTCCGCAATGATACTGCCTTGGAAACCCAAGGAGGGGTTGCGATGAGTAGGATAGAACTCGACGGCAGTGAATTGGTTTGGGTAGACAGCAAGAACTGGGAACAATAGTCAAATTCCTGCAACAAGAAGGAACCAACAGGGGAGGGCCCTACTGCCCCACCGTTGACCACTGGAAGCTACAGCCAACACTATGAATCATCTGCAAATAAATCTCTCCCAGAAAGACACATACATTGGGGAAATTCCCAATACAGACAAAGAGTTCAAATGCCAAGGGTCCAAACAAAAACACATAAAATAAAATGCACAAACAAACAAAAATGAATAAAAGTCTACTTTATTATGAAGTTATATCATTCCCCATCACAACCCCTCCAAAATTTCAGCTGAGGTTTGTTCCAGTTTTAACCTCATGCTGGGAAGAATGTGATATAGAGTAACAGACCAAAATAAGTAAATTCAATACAATTATTGTGCTTAGAAAATAATATTAACATACAAAATGCATATTGATAGACCTTATCTCAGGATAAAATTATTGAAATTCATCAAGCTGAGACAACTGGTGAGGTAGCATTTCAAACTGCTTTAGTAAGTACTCTAAAATATAAATTAATTTTACCTGAAATGTTGAATTTTTCAAAAAGGATGATGCCTCTTAATATAGAATACTTCATCCCAATATCGCTCTTTTTGCCTATGTTTGTTCAATTGTTCTCTTTCTACCCTATGTGTTTAAAGTACTTCATATTTTACCACCTGTGTTAGCCAGGGTAGGTGAGATTAAGCTGCAATTAGAAACTTTAGATCTGTAATACAACACAAGTGTAAATTTTTTACATACAAATCAACGTATGATCTGGGCAACTCCAGCTATGTCATGTTGGTTCAGAAGTCTGGGCTGCATCAGTCCCGTGGTTACTGTACAGCATCCTAAGCTTCTACAATCACCACAACAGAGGGAGTGACAGCCAGAGACTGAAGCAGTAACATTTAAATGCTTCTGCCTGGAAGTGACACTTATCAGTCCTGTTTACATTTCACTAGCCAAAGCAAGTCACCCTGCTTCAATTAAACTTGAGAGGGTAGTGCAGTGAAGTCTCCTGTATGCCAGGAAAGGGGAAAAAAATGGACGTTGATAAATGCCTAACACACCATCAGATAGTGAGTGGTCAATACAGTGGCTTTTCTAAAAGGAAAAAGAAATGAGCAAAATGAAGATTTTAATGAGACTTAACTAAACTTGCTACATTGGAAATCATTTCCAAAACTATCTGTTTTTGTATGTTTGTTTTAATCTCTGGTAGTTTCTGATCACACCTACTGAAGAACTATTAAAGAATTTTAAGAATACGATTGTATTGCCATGAAAATAGTATTGATTACTTTTACATCTTTTACATTAATCAGGGCTAACTCATGCCCCTTTTCTCCTAAATGTTGCTATTTTGTGTTGTTACTTCTATGACAAATAGTCAAAGAATTCCTCCCATTCACATTAAATTGCCATAAATACCAAACTAATCAAGACCCAGAAAAAACAAAACACAATGTCTCACATCTGTATTTTAAGCTATATAGCTAATTTGAATGCTGGGGACCTATAAAAGGAATATTCTAAATTCATTGTTTTAATGATTAATCAAATATATTTTTAGTATGTACTTACTAAGTAATATTTTTCAGTAAGTATCTAATTTCACATTAGAAATCTTAGAATCTGAAAGTGATACTATTTTGCAATACAGATGTAGGCCACAACAACAACAAAAAAATTTGCTCTAGGAAGTTCCATTGGTACCTTAACTTAAAAAAGAAAGAAAACTGATGTGCGTGTGGGTGTATGTGTGTGTGTGTGCGCACATGTTCACATGCATGGGCAGAAGGAAGAAGCAATTGCTTAAACACATGGAGAATTAAGGAAAAGCATATCAAAATAACCCAAAAACTATTGGTACATACGGAGTGACTCAGCTTAAATACCTGAGTTATGGAATAATTTATATTTTAACATAAAGAAAAAATATATATGCTCAAAATTAAATTGCCAACAAGATTTTCTTTCAGGTTTAATACATAGCTTTATATATGTAAAACAAACTCACTATAAAATATTTAGAGTTTTTGTACAAATATTATAAAAATTATATTAGTATATATCTGAGCTAGAAAGAAAATGAGGCAAATTCTCAAAGGCTGAAAATAAAGTAGACCTATAAATTTAGAGAGGAAAATAGGTCTTATAGCTAGCGGCTGCCTTAGGGCATCTGTCAATCTCCAGCAATGTAGAGTGATCATTCCAAAAGCCTCTCCGGAGGATAAAAGACACAGCATTTGAGGGGTGATATATCAGAGACCTCTGGTAGCATAGTGGCTGAGACACTTGCCTGCTAACCAGACGGCTGGCGGTTCAAACCCACCAGCCACTCCTCGGAAGGAAGGTTGGGCAATCCTACTTCCGTAGTGATACTGCCTCGGAAACCCAAGGAGGGGTCGCTATGAGTCAGGGCCGACTCGACGGCACATAACAACAACAACAACAACATATCAGAGACCTACAAGGGAAACTAGGAGCCCTTGCATCATCCCTGAAATTATGAACACGAAAAAAAAAAAAAAAAAGAGGGCTTTATGAGTGAACTCAGCAAAGAAACTTGTCTACAGCAGCCTTGCCTCTGGGTGTGTGTGAGGTGGGGGAGGCATAGCTTTTAAAGAATCCCTAGGGAATTCATAAGTAGAAAGCAGTCATTATGTAGTAATTGCAGGCCTGAAATTAAAGTACCTGCATGATTCAAAAAGAGAAATTAAGGTAGTCCAAATATGGAGGAGATTCCATGTGGCTGGCAGAAGTAAAAGCAAATCATTTCTACAGAAATACATCTTCAACCTAAGCCTCAAAAATCCTTCCATATAAAGTCAAACAAACACAAACTTACAATTAGAATTTTTTATTTTAGTCACAGAGTTACAAGAGTACATGAGTAAAGATAATAGGAATAAGTACATAATTAGTCCCATAAATATTTCAGATTTTTAGAAAATAAAATTAGTTTTGACTCAAAGTGACCCTATGTACAACAGAACAAAATACTATTGGTCCTGAGCCATTCTCACAATCATTGCTATGGTTGAGCCCATTGTTGCAGCCACGATGTCAACCCATCTCATTGAAAATATTCCTCTTTTTTGCTGGCCATCTACTTGACAAGCACAATGTCCTTCTCCAAGTACTGGCCCCTCCTGATAACACATCCGAAGTAAGTGAAATGAAGTCTTGCTATCTTCCCTTCTAAGGAACATTCTGGCTATACTTCTTCCAAGACAGGTTTGTTCATTCTTCCAGTAGCCCATGTATATTCAATATTCTTTACTAACAACATAATTCAAAGGCATCCATTCTTCTTTGGTTTTTATGCATTATCCACCTTTTGTATGCATACGAGACAATTGGAAATACCATGGTTTAAATTAGGCACACTTTGGAGTTTGAAGTGACATCTTTGCTTTTTAACACACTAAAGAATATGAATGCTTGACAACTTCAATATTTTCTCTGTTCATCATGATGTTGCTTATTTGTCCAGTTGTGAGTCAACTTGGCCGGGCTGTGGCTTATGTGGCTGGGCAGTTGGATGCAGTTATAACTCATTATGATAATGTAATCACCTCCAAGGTGTGATCTACTGTGAGAAGCCAAGTAACTGCCTTTGGGGTGTAGCCTCTTTCCAGCACATAACAAAAAGCTTTGTGGAAGGTCTCTAGCTTTTTGACATATTTGGATCCTGTGCTTGGTCAAGACTTCATCCAGTGGCCTGCCATGTTGACTTGGGTATTGTTCCTAGACTTGAACAAGTTGCCTACCACGTACCTGTTGATCTTCTTTAGATTGTGCCATTCTACTTGGGTTCATCACCCTCAGCAGCCAGCAGCTGCATAAAGCCTCCAGTTCCAGTGAGCCTGGAATAAGAGGCTGTAGTCCAAGGTCAAGGAGCTCTGGTAGCACAGTTCCTAAGGCACTTGACTGCTAACCAGAAGGCTGGCAGTTCAAACCCACCAGCCACTCCTTGAAAGGAAGGTTGGGCAATCTACTCCCATAGTGATACTGCCTCGGTAACCCAAGGAGGGGTCGCTATGAGTTGGGTCCGACTCGATGGCATATAACAACAGTCCAAGGTCAAAGGACCTTCACCCAGTCCTTAGAGCTGGCACTCTAAATTCAGACTTCTAGTCTCCTACACTGTAAATGAATAATTTCCTGTTTGTTAATGTCATCCACTTGTATTTCTTATATTGGCACTAGAGAACCAAGATATCCAGTTGTGAAGATTTTTGTTTTCTTTATATTGAGGTGTAATCCAAACTGAAGACAGTAGTCTTTGATCTTCATCGGTATGCATGTTAGTTACATCCTCTTCACTTCCAGTCAGCAAGGTTGTGTCATCTGCATTTTGCAGATTGTTAATTAGTGTCCCTTCAATCCTGATGTTCCATTCTTCTTCTTAGATTATTTGCTCAGCATACAGATTGAATAAGTATGGTGAAAGATACAACCTAGACACACATCTTTTCTGATTTTTAAACCAGTTTCCTCTTGTTCTGTTTGAATGACTGCCTCTTGGTCTATGTACACATTCCACTTAAGTACAATTAAGTGTTCTAGAATTCCCATTCTTCTCAATATTATCCCAAATTTGTATGTGCCTCACTTATTAAATATAAAAAGCAAAATAAGTATGATTATGATGTGTAACAAAATAATGGAGGTAATCAAAATGTATTACACAAGCAAATTTGAAAAGGTATTAAATAGGAATTCTAGAAATAATAGAGCTCTGGTAGCATAGTGCCTAAGGCACTTGACTGCTAACCAGAAGGCTGGCTGGCGGTTCAAACCCACAAGCCACTCCTCGGAAGGAAGATGGGCAATCTACTTCCATAGTGATACTGCCTCGGAAACCCAAGGAGGGGTCGCTATGAGTTGGGTCTGACTCGACGGCACATAACAACAACAGAAATATAATAGATGAAATATAAATTCAGTGGATGGAAAAATCTACTGACATGAATACATATAATTTGTATACTTCCTTTAATATGTATTTTACTTCAATAAAATAGTAAACATTAGATTAAATATTTCTGAAAAGTAAGATGCACACCATATACTGGATCTGAAAAAAGAAATCCAGAATGTAAAACCAAGAGATAAAACAGTAGTAAATATGCAAGAGAGAGATTGGGTGAGCAAAGCTTTCTAACAAAGTTGCACTTGGTGTCCTCAAGGCAATAATGCAAAAAACAAACAAAAAAAAAAGGAGTGAGGGAAATAATAACATAGCAACATTTGAGAAGACAATGTCTGATAATTTCCTGTAACTCGATAAAGAATAAGGCTTTACATTTTAGAAAGCACATCAAATCCCAAGTAAATTAAATTAAAAAGAAATACGCAAACAAAAGTTTACCTCGACATAGTGCAGCATCTCTGCAGAGCGCAAATGACAAAGAGATTTTATAAGCAGTCAGTGAGAAAAGATAGATGACCTACAATAAAATTAAAATTCCTATTTCAGCTATTTCAGCTGATTTCTTAACTGTGTAGAAGTCATAAAACCGTGCAAAAATTTCTTTAAAATGCTTGGGAAAAATACCTTTATATCTAGAATTGAATACTCAACAACAACAAAAAATGTCCTTCAAGAATAATTGTGAAAGATTTTTAAATGTTAGAAAAACATTACAAAATCTGAGAGTTTACAATCAAATCCTTTTCTAACAAAGTTCTGGTGGTGCAGTGCCTACTTCTAAAAGATGCACTTCAGGAAGAAAGAATATGATCCCAATAATTAATGCTGGCAGATTTGAAATACAAGAAAGAATGATATGCAAAGAAAACTATGGAAATAATTCAATCTAAAGGAATACTAAAAGCATAAAACAATAATGTTTAATTTGTGGGTACCAAAAAAGCATAAGTGATTTATTATAAATGATAACATAAATTTGGGTAAGTTGTTTGTAGTTAAAGTATTCTAAATTCTAAGATCCTTGTACAGGAAAAACATAAATATATCAATCAAATTTAGACTCCATAAACATAAACTTCATAATTCCTAAAGTAATCCATAACAAATATTTAAGCCACTGTACAACTTCCAAACTAACAGAAGGAAAAAGATAAAATGACAGCAGGAAAAAATCAGTTAATCCAAAAGACTCTTCACATATACCCAATAAAAGTGGAGAAAAATAGAGAGGATAAAATATGATAGAACTAAGTCTAAACATATCAAAGATCACAATTAAATGTGAATAGCTTCAATCTTTTAGAAAATGAATTGTAATAGTCAGATAACTACATCAATTCCAAATATTAAGAGGAATGATGTTTAAAACAACAACATTAACCCACTGCCATCAAGTTGATTCCTACTCTCAGTGACACTATAGGATGCAGTAGAATTGTCCCATGGGGTTTCCAAGGCTGTAAATCTTTACAGAAGCAGACTGCCTCATCTTTCTCCTGCAGATCAGCTTCTGGGTACCACTGCCCATTTGGTTAGCAGGCCAATGTTTTAACCACTGCCCCACAAGATAACAGACATGTATAAAAGAACTCTTGGGGCAATTATTATGATAGAAAACAAATGTTGTTGTAGTTAGTGCCATCAAGTCAATTCTGACTCATAGTGACTCTACGTACAACAGAAAAATATATTGCTGGTCCTGTGCCACCCTCACACTCCTTACTATGCTTGAGCCTATTGTTGCAGCCACTATGTCCATCCATCTCATTAAAGATCTTTCTCTTTTTCACTGACCCTCTAATTTACCACAAATATGGATTTCTTCTACTCAGTCAGCCAAGTATCTGTCTTCCAAATTTCTTGGCATAAATGGGTGAGAACCTCCAGTGCTGCAACCATTTGTTGAAATATCTCACTGGGTATCCTATTGATTCCTGGAGGCTTGTTTCTCACTGATGCTTGCAGTGCAGCTTTGGACTCCTTCCTTCAGTACCATCAGTTGTTGATCGTATGCTACCTCCTGAAATGGTTGAACATTGACCAATTATTTTCAGTACAGTGACTCTGTATATCCTTTCCTTCTTTTGAGGCTTCCTGCATCATTCAATCTTCTGCCCATAGAACTCTCAATATTGTAACCTGAGGCTTGAACTTTTCCCTCTCTTCTCATAGCATGTCCAAAGTAGGTGAGACAGTTTCTTACCATTCCCACTTGGAAGGAGCATTCTGGCTGTGGTAGTTAAGGTTGTGTGTCAACTTGTCTGGGCCTGGTTAAGTGGCTGGGCAGCTGGTGGTAGTTATTCCCCATGATGAGACCAGCAGTCAACTCCATGGTGGGATCTACCACAAGCAGCTGAGTAGCTGCTTTGGCAATGTGGTCTGCTTCCTGTATATAAGCAGAAGCTTTGGGAATGTTCTCTAGCTTATGGCACGTTTGAATCCTGCATGTAGCCAAGTCGTTGCTCAGCAACCTGCCATGCTCTGCTGAACTTGGGACTTTCAATGGACTTGAATCAATGGCTTGCCATTTTGTTTGGTAATATTGGGATTGTGCCTTTTTACTTGTTGACCTTGGATTTATCAGCCTCAGCATCCAGCAGTTGTCTGAGTGAAGAAAAGCCTCCAGCTTCAGTGGGCCGGGAGCAGGAGGCAGAGCTGAAGCACAAGGTTGAGGGGCTTTCACCCAGTCCCTAGAGCCTGGCACTTTAAACTTGGATTTAAAGTGTCCAAAACTGTAAGAGAATAAATTCCTGTTTGTTCAAGCCATTCTATTTGTGATATATTTCTGTCAGAGTGGCACTAGGTAACCAAGATACTGGCTCTACTTCTTTCAGGACAGATTTGTTCATTCTCCCAGCAGTTCATGGTAGATTCAATATTCTCTCCCAACACCATCATTCAAAGGCAACCTTCCTTCCAAGGAGTGGCTGGTGGGTTTGGACCACCAGCCTTCTGGTAAGCAGTCAAATACCTTATGCACTATGCCACCAGAGCTCCCAATTTTCCTTTAGTCTTCCTTATTCATTGTCTCCTTTTCACATGCATATGAGATGACTGAAAATATCATAGCTTGGGTCAGGCACACCTTAGTTTTGAAGGGATAAAATAACAAATTTAGAGTACATAAAATAAAATAACCAGACTACAAAATCAAATAAGTTAAAAAAAATATTTTTGGGAAAACTTTAAAATTGCTAAGTCAAAACAAATTGGGCAACTAAGTTGAAGATAAAATTGTAGGTGTAGCAGAGATTAATAACAACACTTTAAGCCAATTAATTTGAAATCTGGAATAATATGAACAATGGCCAGAAAAACATAGTTTATTAAAAGTGTTTGAAAAATAAGTAGAACACCTGAGCAATACTATAAACTTTACAGATATTAAATAAATATTTTTAAATATTTTGATATTTTTAAGTTGTGCTGTGACAATTTTGGTATGACTTTTTTAAATATTAAAGAAAACACTAGGGCCATATGGTTTTTACAAATGTGTCCTACCACATATTCAAGAAGCAAGTAATTCCAATCTTACACCAATTATTACTGGGAGTAGAAAGAGAGAAAAAACTCCCTAGTCATTTTATAGAGGTAAATATGATTCAAAAATGAAAGATCAGTATAAGAAAGAAAAGCTTTAAATAATTATTACAAAAAAGATATGAGTAAACCGGACTCAGTGATATATACAATACAGTCTAGTGCCTAAGGCACTTGACTGCTAACTAGATGACTGGCAGTTCAAGCGCACCAGCCACTCCTGGGAAGGAAGTTGAGCAATCTACTTCCATAGTGATACCGCCTCGGAAACCCAAGGAAGGGTTGCTATGAGTCGGGTCTGACTCGACGGCACATAACATCAACAACAACATGTCACAACCAACTTAAGTTTATTACAGGAATGGAGATCAGAATCAACATTAGAAAAATCCATTAATGTAATTCACCACATTAAATATGGAGAAAAACCATATCATCATTGCAATAGATGCAGAAAAAGCACTTAATAAAATTCATCAACCCAGTTGAACTTCCCTAATCTAACAGACACACAAAAACAAAAAAGCTACAAGATGCATCATACTAAATGGTGTAAGATGTGTAAGATTAAATATTTTAAAAAAAATTCATGTGTAAAGAAGTCCACTATATCTTACTGCTACTTAATATCATATTGTAGGTCTCTTTGAGGCCACTAAGCAATGCATAAGAAAAGAAGATAAACATTGAGAATTGAAAAAAAAGATCCAGTCATTAATTTCAAATGACATGACTTTTTATATAGAAAACCCAGCAGATTATACAGAAAAATTATTAGATTTAATCATGAATTTAACATGATTGTTGGACAAAAAGTTCAAATATACAAAAATCATTTGCATGTCCCTGTAATAGCAACAAACATTAGAAATGTAATTGTAAAAAGACATCTTGTAAAATAGGAACAAAATATAAGGTACTCAAGAACAATTTTTGTGTCAATTATAAAACCTTATTAAGAAAAAAAACTCACGACCTTCCAGTTGATGCCAACTCATAGGAACCCCTCCTTGGGTTTCCGAGGAGATATCACTAGAGAAGTAGATTGCCCAAACTTTCTTCCAAGGAGTGGCTGGTTAACAACTTTCTGGTTAACAGACAAATGCTGTAGGCACTATACTACCAGAGCTGCTTTATTAAGAGGCATTAAAGAAAATCTAAATAAACAAAAATAAAGGTAATTCTGTATAATGAAACAATATACCAAAGTTGTCAAATGTTTCCAACTTTATCTATAGGTCCGATATAAATTTGGATTTGCAAGGAATTTAGCAAGCTGATTATTAAATGCATGTGAAATACAAAGGGTCAATTATAGCTAAAACTGTCCTGATGTAGAAAGAAGGGAGGACATGCCCTATCAGATAGCAAACCAAAACCAATAACCAAACTCACTGCCGTCGAGTCCGTTCTGAGTCATAGCAAACCTTCCTTGGGTTTCCTAGGTGGTATCTCTAAAGAAGTAGATTCCCCAGTCTCCCTTCTGAGGAGTGGCTGACGGATTTGAACCTCCAGCCTTCTAGTTAGCAGTCAAATGCCTTAAGCACTACACAACCAGAGCAAGACTTAGTAAATGCTACAAGAGTTATAACAGTGTGATATTGACACAGGTATACACACTACTACATGGAAACTTGATATATCCAAAGTTAGCCTTCTATGTCAGTGGAGAATGAAGAAACAAATTGTGCTGGGTCAATTTTGGTATGGCTATCCAGATCATGTTATAAAGAATTGAGGAGCATACATTAAGCTGAACACTGCAAGCACATTTCATACCTCTGCTTGCATCACATCTGCTCATATCCAACTGGCAAGCAAATGTAGTTGGCAAAGCCCAACATTAATATAGTAGGAAGAAGCACTACCATCACTTTGAGAGTAGAGCACTGCACTTCAATTACATAGCAAGGGGCATGGATACATAAAGCTATTACAAAGGCATAAAGAACTGGCACCCACACTGCTATCAACCAAAGATTCCTTAAACCAAGTTAAAAATAAGTTAACATTGTGGAAATATCTACCACATATATAAATGTGAATGAATTAGGCTCCAGAATATAAAAAAAAGAAGCCCTACAAGTCTCTAATAATATAAACAATGTGATTAAAAATTGAGCAAAAGTTACAAAAAGACATTTTATAAGAAAGGAATCATAAAGAGGCAATTAAAAACAATAATAAAAAAAGATGCTCAATTATTATAGTCAATAAAACCAAACCAAGACAAAATGTTACACCGTCATATTTGCAAAAGTTAAAAGTCTAACAATACTGTGTTATTACAAATGTGAAAGCTATGGAAACCCTCAATGAGATATACTGACACAGTGACTGAAACAATGGACTTAAACATAACAATAGTCATGAAGATAGCAGAGAAATCCATGGCTAAACCAGAGTTTCATTATGTTACACATGAGGTCACCAGTCAACAGCAACTAACAACAAAAACAAAGCATGTGGAGCGATTAGAACTTTTATAAATTACTGGTGGGAGTATAAATTATTTTCACTTTGAAAAAAATTGACATTATCTTGTAACCGTAAAGATGCTTCCATTCTCTGATGAAGAAAGTCTACTCCATAAACTCTAGTCTATATCCTCCAAAAGACATGTACATAGCAGCAATTTTGTGAAAACAAACTAACTGGAAACAACCTAAATGTTCAACAAAAGGTAAACAGATAAATAGGAAGTTATGTACTCATACAGAAGTGAGAACGACCAGACTTTGTCTCATTTACTTTGGTCATGTGTCAGAAGGGACCATTCCCTGGAGAAAGATATCATGATTGGTAAACTGGAGGATCAAAGAAAAAGGGTGAAGGCCCTCAATGATATGGATTGACACAGTTGCTGCAACAATGGGCTCAGGCATAGCAAGGATCATGAGGTTGACACATGACCAGGAAGTGTTTTATTCTGTTATACATAGGGTAGCTATGAGTTGGAACCAACTTGACAGCACCTAACAACAGCAACAACATGAATAAGAAGATTGAACATTGTGAAAATGTCAATACTACCCAAAGCAATCTATAAATTCAATGCAATCCCAACCCAAATTCCATCAATGTTCTATAAGGACATGGAAAAAACAATCATTGATTTTATATGGAAAGGAAAAAGAGTTTGGATAAGCAAAACACTGTTGAAGAACAAAAACAAAGTAGGAGAAGCTCATTGAAGATAAAATAGGGGCAAATCTAGAGGCCCTAATTTATGGCATAAATAGATTATCAAGCATAATCCATAATGCACAGTAGGTGGAAGAGAGGCTAGATGACTGGGACCTTTTAAAAATTAAATACTTACATGCATCAAAAGACTTCTCCAAAAGAGTAAAAAGAGAACCTACAGATTGGGAGAAAATATTTGCCTATGACATATCTGACAAAGGACTTATCTCCAACATTTATAGAAAACTTTCAACACCTCAACACCAAAAAGACAAATAACCCAATTCAAAAATGGACAAGGGACATGAGGAGACACTTCACTAAAGATGACATGCTGACAGACAACAAACATATGAGGAATTGCTCACAATCATTAGCCATTAGAGAGATGCAAATCAAAACAGCGATGAGATATCATCTCACCCCAGCAATAATAGAAAAGTTCAATGGGGCAGAAAATAACAAATGCTGGTGAGGCTGTAGAGAGATTGGGACTCTCATACACTGCTGGTGGGATTGTAAAATGGTACAACCATTGTGGGAAATGGTATGACATTTCCTTAAAAAATTGAAAATAGAAATACCATTTGAACCAGCAATTCCATTACTAGGAATATATCCTAAAGAGGTGAGAGACAGGACACGAACAGATACATACCCATGCTCATGCCAGCACAATTCACTATAGCAAAGAGATGGAAACAACCTAACTGCCCATCAACAGATTAATGGATAACCAAATTATGGTACATTCACACCATGGAATACTATTCTACATTAAAAGAAAATGAAGAATATGTGAATCATCTTACAACAGGGATGAACCTTGAGGATATTATGCTGAGTGAAATAATTCAATCACAGAAGGACAAATACTGTATGAGCCCGTTACTGTAAAATGTCAAGGAAGGGTTTGCTTAGGGAAGGGAACTCACGTTGTAGGTTACCGGTGATGGGAGGGAAGGGAAAGGGAAAAATTTGGACTAGTTGGGGGCCACATGCTGAGTTAAGTAAGGGGAGGGATGGTATGGAAAGTCTGTGACCAGCATGATAACACTGGGGAAAGGGAGGACACCAAGTTGTGCACATAAGATATAGACGACAGAGGCTAATACCAGTATATCCACAATACTGCATTACAATTAACACCAAACATGTGGCTATAGATAAATACATAGACAGCTGAGAAGATCAGATGGGGGTCAGTGAACAGCAATATACTCCAGACCAATGATCGATTCAGCTGAGGATATTCTTACACAGATACTAACGATACAAAATAACCACAATCATTACCGAAGCAACAGAAGAGAGACTTGGAGCAATCCCTCAGAGATAGCCAGACAACTTGGGAGAAAGAACCTCCAGATCTGCTGACTCAAGACCATAGTATTGGGGATACAGGCTCAATTGGCACAACATAATATATAAAAATCTTGTTCTACAACCTACTTTGGTGAGTAGCGACTGGGGCCTAAAAAGCTTTCGAGAGACCATCAAAGATGCAGCTGATTTTTTTGGAATCAAAGAAAAGTGAAGAAAATCAAGAACATTTGGAAACAATTAACCCTAGGATATAATGGACCTCGAGACCAGAAGAACCAGATGCCCAGCTACCAATGCCAACAACTCAGGAAGGAATCAAAACTGGAGATCCTGAATAGAGTGGGAGGAAAAACACAAAATTCAAAAACAATAGCAACCAGAATTACTTGTCAGATGGAGTCTGGTGGGACCCCCAAAACTATAGCCCTGGGTTACATTTCAGGCCTGGGATAAAATTTACTCCCAAGGGCTGGTTCTCAGCCCAACAGTAGTAAGACTTACATGCAGAACACCCAACCCAAGGCAATGCATCCACTTACTCTACAGAGATAGATCCCTTGGAGCAATCAGCCATGGGGTACCAGAGGGGCAAGAGTCACATGGAGGAAAAGCTGGACAGACAAGAGTACATAACTAAGAAGGGCACAGGGATGGGGAGGTCACTGGGAAGGGAGTGGAGGAGAGTGGGTTAGGTTTGGGGATGGTAACTGTGGAGTGAAACCAAATGTACAAACTGTTGAATGTAAAACAAATTCTACTCTATAAATTTGCACCCAAAGGACAATTAAAAAAAAAAAATAGGAGTTCTCACACTTCCCAATCTCAAAACCTAGTATACAAAGACAGTAGTAGACACAGCCTGGTATTGTTACAATTATAGACACAAAGACCAATGGAACAGAATTGAAAATCCAGAATTAGATCCATTCATCTATGGTCAGCTGATATTTGACAAAGGGTCAAAACCCATTCAATGGGGAAGAGATAGTCTGTTTAACAAATCTTACTGCCAAAACTTGATATCCATTTACAGGAAACTGAAACAAGAGCCATATCACATACCATACACAAAAACAAACCCAAACTAAAAACTCACTGCCATAGAGTCAATTACAACTCATAGTGACCCCCATTGAGTTTCTGAGGCAGTAATCTTTACTGAAGTAGATTGCCCCAGCATTCCTTCCCTGGAGCAGCTAGAGGGTTTGAACCACCAACTTTCTGGTTAGCAGTCAAAATTCCTTAGGCACTGTGCCACCAGAGCTCCAAAATTATAAACCTCATGAAAAATAACAGAGACAAACCTAAAAAAAAAAAACACTGCCATGGAGTCAATTCTAACTCATAGCAACATCCATTGGGTTTCCGAGGAAGTAAATCTTTATGGAAGTAGATTGCCCCATCTTCCTTTACAGAAGTACATTGCCCTGTCTTCCTTCCACAGTGGCTGATGGGTTTGAACCACCACCTTTCTTGTTAACAGTCTTAGGCACTCTAATTTATGGCATAGACTATCAAATATAGCTCAAAATGCACGAACAATAGAATAGAAACTATATAACTGGGAATTTAAAAAATTAAATTCTTGCATGCATTAAAAGATGAAAAAGAGAATCTACAGATTATGAAATATATATATATATATATTTGGCAATGACATAGCTGATAAAGGACTTATCTCTAAAATTTATAGAAAACTTCAAAACCTACAAGCTGAACACCTACACCAGGGCACATAGGTATCTTAAAGAATAATGTTCATGTTTTATTATTTAGAACTGTATTTTGAGTACATTGGTTCTTGCTTTGTTAGTCTTTACACCTTCCATATAATATATATTATTTATATATGAAGTATATTTTATAATTGAACAAAATAAAAAAAATTAATTATGAAAGTTTTTCATAATTAATTAGCAGAATATTTTTTTCTTCTTGAGCTTGTATTATCTCTTCACAAACTCATATTTAGTCATCTGAATGTCCCAAACTTTAATCACTGTTGATTTTGTAATTTTTTCAGTGTGTCCTATTTACACATTTTTACATGAAAGTATTGCTATCAACTGTTTCCAATTAGGATAAGAAGGACTCAGCATCTGGTAAGATGGAGGAATAGGCAAACAAGTGACCCAGATCCTCTTCAACAATGAAAAGAGAAACCAATTGAAAGATATACAGAAGATAATCCGGGACCCCTGAGCTTTGAAAGGAGCTATACAGAAGTGGATTAGGCACCAACTACTGGAAAAACCTAAACGAAAATAAGGAGTACAGAGACAGTCAGAGCTGCAGACTGTGAGCTACTCTGACAGGATCAACAGCCTGAATATTTACAAGTGGTGTTGAGACCTGAAAACTGACATAAAGAACAAATCTGGTCACCAAGGGCTGCAGGGACAATTGCACTGGTGGTTTATGTCTAGGAAGGAAAACAGCATGACAGGAGACAACCTGAGCTGTTGACTTTCCACTGTCTGGAGGGAGCAGCCACTTTGACTGCTTACAAACAGTGACAGAGGGCACAGCCGTTTTGAATGATTATGAGTGGTGACCATTTTGGATTTTAAAGTTATAGCATTCTCATTTGGATCCCAGGGACTAAAGAATAGACTCTGTTTGCCAAAGTTGGCAGGGATATATGAGAGGCTGACAACAGAAAAGGAGACAGGTGGTGAGTGTATGAGTGCTGTCAACTAGTGAACAGAGGACCACAGTATCCTGCTTGTGTAGATAACATACAAACAAAACAAAGAAAACAAATATCATTGGCAAGTCACTCTAACACACAATCACCAACTAAATATAAAAACAAAAATGTCACAATGCCTCAAAGACAACAGAGCATTACAGTCCACACAAAGAAGTAAGATAAAGCAGGAGAAACAAGGGACCAGGACACAGATCCAAAACACATCCCTGAGGAAGACCCAGAATTGGAACTCCCTGATAAGGAATTCAAAAGAATTATATTTAGGTATCTTCAACAAATTGAGAGACAGAACAAGGAAAACACAGAGAAACCCCTAGAACGATTTCATAAGGAAATACAAGAACAAAATGACAAAATAAATGAAAAAGTAAAAATGATACAAAATCTACACATAGAAATCCAGAAGATTAATACTAAATTTTCAGAAATAGATAAAACATTGAATGGGTAAAGGAGCAGAATTGAATCAATGGAAAGCAGAATTAGGGAGAGTGAAGGCAAATACACGTACACTTCTTTGGAAAGGGATAAATCAGAAAAAAAGATCAAAACAAAATGAAGAAAGCCTAAGGTTCATGTGAAATACTATCAAAAGGAATAACCTACGTGTAATCAGAATTCCAGAACAGAAAGAAACAAATAAAACCACAGAGAAAATTGCCGAAGAGTTGTTGGAAGAGAATTTTCCTGGTATGATGAAAAATGAAAATATATCCATTCAGGAAGTCCAACGAACCCTAAACAGGATACACCCCAAAAGAAAATCACCCAGACTTTTCATCTTCAAACTTACCAAAACCAAAGACAAAGAAAGACTCATGAGAGCAGCAGGGGGAAAATGAAAAATTACCTACAAGAGGCAACCAATAAGAAAGACCAAGCTCGGATTTCTCGGCAGAAACCATACAGCTGAGAAGACAATGGGATGGTATATATAAAACACTGAAAGAGGAAAATTTCCAACCAACAATTATGTACTCAAAAAAATTGTCCCTCAAAAATGATGGTGAAATTAGGACATTTCCAGATAAGCAGAAATTAAGGGAATTTGTTAAAACCAGACCAACCTTACAAGAGATGATAAAGGGAGCCCTTTGGACAGAGAAGCAGCAGCAACCAACAACAACTGACCATTAACACACATGATGATATAACCTAGAAACCAACCCAGCTATGGAAGTATCCAAAGAAAGAAGCCTACAAGATAGTAAACAGGGAACCAGAGACATCAATTGACAAATGCAGACAACTACAAACTGAAAAGAGAGAAAAAACTGTGTGGTTACAGAACTTCTAGATAGTAGAGAAGTCAAGACAACTACAAGATAGAATCGACTCGTCTAAACTTGTGATGAAAACTATAAATCACAAGGTAACCTCAAAGAAAAATGATAAACCTTCACATCAAAAAAGAGAACCAGCATAAATACTCAGCAAATACTAAAACAATAGCAATGAAGGAAGTGATAACACAATTCATAAACAAAAGGAGCTCAGCATAGAAAATTATATGGAACAAAGCAATCGACACCATGAGAAAGAACATAACAAAAATGACAGCAACAAATTCATATTTGCTGATAATTACATATCTTGCAAGAAATTTAGCTGTAAGATTTATAGCAAAGGAGTGGATGACCAAACTATGGTATGCACACATAATGGAATGCTATGCAGCACTGAAGAATAATGTAGAGTCTGCAAACCACTGCATAAAATGGATGAACTTGGAGGACATTATGCTGAGTGAAACAAGTCAGTCACAGAAGGACAAATATAGTATTATTTCTTTGTTGTGGAGGGTCAAGCAAAGGTTTATATACGGAGGGAAACTTTCTTTGTTGGTTGGTTGCAAGGGGTAGAAGGGGTGGGGAGTGAACACTGCAAAAAAAAAAAAAAAAGCATTGACACATGTCACTTTAATTTTGTGAATTTCACAGTACATAAATTATATTTCAATAAAATGCACTAAAAAAAGAAGAAGAACTAAGCTTGAGTTCCTATTAGTGACTCTTTTGGCTGTCATTGAATTTAGATAAAAACAATTTATCAATTTGATAGAGAGAATTCAAGAAACTATTTTAAAGGAGCAACAACTAATAGTGACTAAACATTTTCCATACCAGTCAGAGTTATAATTAAGTTACTCTGAAATAACTTGATTATCACCCACAAAACCATATGAGCTAGGTTCTCTCAGCCTCATTTTATAGGAAAAGGAATTGAGGCACAGAGATATTATCTAAATGGCCCAATGTCACATAGCTCTTTAGAAGTGGAGCTGGGATTCCAACCAGATGACACTGCTTCATAATTCCATTTTCATCCATTATTCCACACAGAATTGAATGTTAAGACAAATTCATAGAGCAAGCAATTTAACTGTCAATGCATAAAATATAAATATCAATGTTTTTTAATTTTGTGAATTTGAATAAATTATGCACAGGATGGTACCATTGGTACTTTGCTGTGTATCTGTCCATATACCTTCTTTCATTCCTTCCAACTATTCATTTTTTGGGTGACTTATTTTTTTTTCCTCTTTCCCCCAACCCTTTCAAAAATATCTTTGCTGCATTCTATCCCAAAATATCTCCCCCTCAAATTTCCCACAAGTTGGTTTAGTTCAAATTCCTTTCCTCTATTGAAATCATAATAAAATATAATAAAAGATGGATAGGAGCCTAACTAATTTCTAATTTGAAATAACATATTCTATGAGTATCTGGCTTACTTTAGCTACACAATTTTTATAATTTGAAGATTATTTTCACCTTCAAGCTCAAATATTTGAACTTTTATACTCCAATTATTTCAAACCAAAGGCCCCAGTTCCTGTCTTAATTTTGGAGAAACATTTTTAAAGTTCTTTAGTTCAAGTACACTTCTTCCACACCACTTAAGCCATTACTAGGAGTGTTCATCAAGTAATATGACTATAACCAGACCAAATACCTCCCCAAATAGAATGACATTATAACAACTCATTTCCTGTCCTGCTCAGGGTATCTTCCCCTCCCTTCCTTGTGAAATCATGATTTCAGTCTCTGCCTTTTGCCCACTAACAATGCACAAACACCTTCCCATAATTTGACCAATACCTGGAAGATTTCTATACACACCAGATAGCTTGTAGGTCATCCAAAAGAAAGCTGCTTATCTGTGACCAGTAAACCCCATACACAGGGCAGAAGCCTTCAGGAAGGGACACCAGACATGTATGCTTCCTCAAGTCACTAATTTATCATCTAGTCCAACTCACGGTAAGGTTCATAGACCCACGGTCAATCTCAAAGCTATCGCACTACCATTGGCATTTTCCCCCTGCAGTGTCTATCCACTATATCAGTAAATCTCAATGTAGTAGAGGAAGTGAAAATCCTCCCCTTCCCCCATAAGAGAAGATTTGGCAATATCTGGAGCCATGTTCCCATGGGAGAAAGATGTAGCAGTCTGCCTTCATAAAGATTTACAGATTTGGAAACTCTACATGACAGTTCTACTATGTCCTATAGGGTTGCTGTAAGTTAGAACCTATTTGATGGCAACAGATTTGGGTCAGGAGCAATTTTTTGTTGTAACAACTCAGAGGGGAAAATGCTATTAGCATCTAGTGTGCAGAGTCTAAGGATGCTTGTAAACATCCTACAACACACAGGAAAGCCACTTTCAACAGAGAGTTACCTGATTCAAAGTTTCAGCAGTGCTGAGGTTGAGAAACCCTGCACTATATCTTTCTACTCCTCTTTGTTAAGCCAAGCACAACAGCAACCTGATGTATGTCTAACCATTTATGTCTGCCTATACAATAACATCCAGGACAGAGCAAGCAAGTGGGAGTTGTCCAGGTAAGGGGAGGGACCCAGGCCCCATCCACCAATTGGCAGGAAAAGCAGAGGGAAAATGAAAGGAAAGCCAGGGCATCCAGACCAAGTGAGCAAGCGGCAGAGACATCCAGGTAAAGAGAGGAGGGACTCAGGCCCCAACCCCCAAGCAACAGGAAAAGGAGCAGGGAAAGGAAAAGAAAGCCAGGGTGTCCAGGACTGAGTGAGAAAGTGGTAGAGGCATCCATGTAAGCAGAAGAACCTAGGCCCCAAACCCCAAGTGGCAGGAAAAGTGAAGGGGAAAGTAAAGGAAAGCCATGGCATACAGGACAGAGTGAGCAAGCAGCAGGGATCCTAGTAAGGGGAAAGTGGAGAGGTTTTGAACATCTAAGGGAGACAAACTTGTCCATCAGTTTGTCATGCTCTAGTGGTGTGTAGCTATGAGGCTTGAGGTATGCCACCGGTGTTTCATATGCTAGCAGGGTTTCACATGGTACACAGATTTTGATGTGGCTTTCAAACTGAGACAGACTAGGGAGAAGGAGGAGGCCATCCACTTCTCAAAGAATTGGCCAGGAAAAACCTTATGAATAGCCCAGAAATACTGTCTGATACAGTGCAGGACAATGAGCCACTTAGGTTGGAAGGCTATCAAAATAGGACTGGGAAAGTGCTGCATCATCAGAGTAGAACCGACCTTCCTGCTACAGATAAAGTAAAGCTTTCCAGACCTCCACTTGCTGATGTGGCACAACTCAAATTGAGGAGAAACAGCTGCAAACATCCATTAATAATTGGAGCATGGAATATACAAATTATGAATCTAGGAAAATTGGAAGCTGTCAAAAACAAAATGGGATGCATAAAGATTGATATCCAAGGCATTAGTGAGCTGAGATGGACTGGTTTTGGCCATTTTGAATCAGACAACCATATGCTCTACTATGCCAGGAATGACAATTTGAAGAGGAATGGCATGGCATTCGTCATGACAAAGGATATTTCAAAATCTGTCCTGAAGTACAATGCTGTCAGTCATAGGATAATATCCATATGTCTACAAGGAAGACCAGTTAGTATGACTATTATTCAAATTTATGCACCAACCAGCAAAACAAAAGATGGGGAAATTAAAGATTTTTATCAACTTCTACAGTCTGAAATTGACTGAAAGTGCATTCAAGATGTGTTAATTATCACTGGTGGTTAGAATGCAAAAGTTGGAAACAAAGAAGAATCACCGGTAGTTGGAAAATTTGGCCTTTGTGACAGAAATAATGTGAGAGATTGCATGATAGAATTTTGCAAGACCAGCAATTTATTCATTGCAAATACCTTTTTTTCAACAACACAAATGGAGGCTACACACGTGGACTTCACCAGATGGAACACACAGGAATCAGATTGACTACATCTGTGGCAAGAGGTGATGGAAAAGCTCAATAACTTAACCAAAACAAGGCCAGGAGCTGATTGTGAAACAGACCACCAACTGTTCATAGGCAAATTCAACTTGAAGTTGAAGACAATTAAAACAAGTCCACGAGAGCCAAAAGATGACCTTGAATATATCCCTCCTGAATTTAGAGCACATCTAAAGAATAAATGTGATGCATTGAACACCAATGACCAAAAACCAGAATTACGGGATGACATCAAGAGCATCATCTATGAAGAAAGCAACAGGTTATTAAAAAGACAACAAAAAAGGAAAGACCAAAATGGATGACAGAAGAGACTCTGAAGCTTATCCTTGAGTGGAGAGTAGCCAAAGCAAATGGAAGAACTGACAAGATAAAAGAGCTGAACAGAAGATTTCAAATAGCAGCTCAAAAAGACAAAGTCAATTACTATAATGAAATGTGCAAAGACTTAGAAAACCAAAAGGGAAGAACACACTCAGCATTTCTCAAGCTAATAGAACTGAGGAAAAAATTTAAGCTTTGAGTTGCAATCTTGAAAGATTTTATGGGCAAAATACTGAATAATGCAGGAAACAAAAGAAAGTGGAAGGAATACACAGAGTCACTGCACTAAAAAGAACTGGTTGATCTTCATCCATTTCAGGAGGTGGCGTATGATCAAGAACCAATGATATTGAAGGAAGAAGTTGAAGCTGCATTGAAGAAATTGCAGAGGAACAAGTCTCCGGGAATTGATGGAATACCCATTGAGATGTTTCAACAAATAGATGCCCCATTGGAGTCACTCACTCGGTTATGCCAAGAGATTTGGAAGACAGCTACCTGGCCAACTGATTGGAAGAGATCCATATTTGTACCAATTTCAAAGAAAGGAGATCCCACAGAATGTGGAAATTGTCAAACAATATCATTAATATCACACACAAAATCTTACTGAGGGTAATTCAAAAACAGTTGCAGCAGTACATTGACAGAGAACTTCCAGAGGTGCAAGCCACCTTCAGAAGAGGATGTGGAACAAGGGATATCATTGCTGATGTTAGATAGATCTTGGCTCAAAGCAAACACCAGAAAGATGTTTATTTGTGTTTTATTGACTATGCCGAAGCATTTGATTGTGTGGATCATAACAAATTGTGGATAAGACTGAGAAGAATGGGAATTCCAGAAAACTTGATTGTACACATGAGAAACCTGTACATAGACCAGGAGGCTGTCATTTGAATGGAACAAGGGGACACTGCACGGTTTAGAGTCAAGAAGGGAGTATGTCAGGGTTGTGTCTTTTCACCATACTTATTAAATCTATATGCTGAACAAATAATCCAAGAAGCTGAACTATATGAAGAAGAATGTGGCATCAAGTTTTGAGAAAGAATCATTAACAATCTGGGATACGCTGATGACACAACTTTGCTTACTGAAAGTGAAGATGACTTTGAAGCACTTACTGATGAAGATTGGAGAGTACAGTCTGCAGTATGGATTAATCTCAATATAAAGAAAACAAAAATCCTCACAACTGGATCTATAAGCAGCATCACAACAAATGAAGAAAAAGTTGAAGTTGCGAAAGACTTCACATTGCTTGATTCTACAATCAATGCCAATAGAAGCAGCCGTCAGGACATCAGATGCCGTATGTTGTTGTTGTTATGTGCCCTCGAGTAGGATCGACTCATAGCACCCCTCCTTGGGTTTCCAAGGCAGTATCACTACGGAAGTAAATTGCCCCCATCTTCCTTCCGAGGAGTGGCTGGTGGGTTTTAACCTCAACCTTCCTGTTAGCAGTCAAGTGCCTTAGGCACTACGCTACCAGAGCTCCCTCAGATGACATATAGCACTGGGCAAGTCGGCTGCAAAAGACCTATTTCAAGTGCTGAAGAGCAAAGATCTCTCCTTGAGGGTTAGGGTGCACCTGACACAAGCCATGACATTTTCAGTAGCTTCATATGCATTTGAGAGCTAGATAATGAATAAGGAAGACCAAAGAAGAATTGATGCTTTTGAGTTGTGGTCCTGGCAAAGAATACTGAAATCACAAAGGACTGCTATAAGAACTAACAAATCTGTCCTGGAGGAAGTGCAGCTGGAATACTCCTTGGAAGCAAGAATGGCCAGACTTCCTCTCACCTACTTTGGTCACGTTATCAGAAGGGCCCATTCCCTGGAGAAGGATGTCATATACTTGGTAAGGTGGAGGGCTGATGAAAGAGGGGAAGGCCCTCAATGAGATGGATTGACACAGTGGCTGTTGTGATGGGCTCAAGTAAAGCAGGGATCGCAGAGCTGGCACAGGACCAAGCGGTGTTTTGTTCCACTGTGCATAGAGTCGAAGACTACTCAACAGCACCTGACAACAACATACAATAACCATTCAACTTCCCTTTTTGCCCCAAGAACACTCATTTTCTTTAAAAAAATCATATAAGCTTTAGTGGACTCTGGGCCCTTTGATTAATCTAAACCAATTATACCCATCACTTCTCTCGCTGGTGATTGGTTTAACACTAGGGGAAAAAGTACAATTTTGTCGAATGAGATAGGAGAGCTTAAAGCTTAGCACTTACTCTATCTAGTCTTCTCTTCTGGCCATTGGATGTGATACTGATTTGGGACAACTGTTTGCAACCAAGAAGGGATTAGATGGCATGCTGAAAATTACAGAACTGGAAAATAGAAAGAAATTGGGTCCTTCATATTGTCACTAAAATTCTAAATTAACCAATACTGGAAATACTGTAGCCCTAAGCATGCAGGCCATGTTAGATTTCCCTTAATGTTGCAAAGATTCTAATATGTGCCCTCTGACCCGAAATAGGGAAGAAAACTGGAATACTTAATATTAGTTTATTTGGAACTATATCATTCAAATGACATATTTTATTGATAGGCAGCTGTAGGCCGAGGCTCAACTAGGATCCCAAAAGCCATCACAAACATACCCTCAACATGTCCCACTGGGAAAAAAAAAAAAAAAAACTAGTGACCTTTCTTCTATCCTGGACTGCAGGGGATGCTTCCTCAGTGTGTTGGGTGGTCTAATTTAGTTAATCCCTTTAATAACTCCAACTCTGCAAAGGATATTAACACCATATAAATGAAGCACTTTACCCAATGATTACATTTTCCAGAAATACCTCTAGGACTTTTCCTGGGCCCTTTGTATCACTTTTCCATCTCTGTCATCACACTGCAGAACTTCACTCTTGATATGCACAAATGAATGCCTTAGAATGATGGTGAAACAAGGCTGCAAATTTCCTTCTAATTAGATATACCATCTGATTACCTAACCATCATCTCTTCTGCATAGTCATTCGACAAACTCCATAGTGGTACAACCCTAAGAGCTCCAAAACTTCTGTGATAGTCTTATTCCAAGATCAGTATCAAATCACAGGAAGATATTTCACTGTATTTTTAAATAGCAGAAATCTTGTCAAATGCAAGTCTCCTGTGCTAAACTCATTGGTGAATTTAAGTTTTATTTTGATTTATTAAACAAATGTCTTTATAAAATATAAATTAAAAAAAAAATCAAATTCACTGCTATTGAGTGGATTTTGATTCATAGAAACCTCCAATACAAGAGAGTCATGACATTGTTATCTGTATGACCAAATAAACACCAGTATTCCCATTTTTCAGTTCTTCAGGGAAAGTAATAACAGAGTTTTCACTGATTCTTGCTGTGTGAATCCATCTCCTTAATCCCAGTTTACTGTTTTATTCAGGATCTGAATAATGGTCCTACTGCAGGCACAAAATTTAGCTTTACAGTGGATTAATTTCTGAAGATATTAAAGTGAAAACTCCTCCACTAATCGATAACATCAGAGTTTTCCTTTTTGTAAGAGTGGATTTCCTATAAAAATTACAAATTAACTCTTATCCTGCTTTAAAGAGAAATCATTAAGCAAGCAAATATTTCCACTTTGCTGAACATTAAATCTGTCACATTGCAACTGAAATTCTTGAGCATACTGGATGATGCTGATCAGTTGAAATTCTTTCAATGAACCCCTGATACACATCCTTTATGGCTATCTTTTGAAAATCAGAATATAAATATCTGTAGTGTTAATGATTTCCTGAAGATGATTTTAAAATGGTTGTAGCAGTAATAGGAGATGGTATGCTATACCCAAAAAGACCTACTTGATTTTGCTAACATGGACAGACAGAAACCAGGAGAATATTATGAGAATGGCTACTAAGGGTGTGGGATAATGGTGCAAGGAATGTAACATTGGATCAGTCCGAGTTTATTGATTTAGGCCCACTAAGTATGAATTCTTCACTCAATGTTTCAGCTCGAGAAGTTAGGAAAGGATCTAATAGTTTATTTGGTTGGCTTACTGAAGCATGTATTATGTGGTGGCTTACCTTAGGTCAAGTTCAAGTACCAGACCTGCCTTGGTATAATGTAGAAAAAACTATCCAGAGGCTTAGGGAAGTTGGCCTGTTGGAATGGATTTATCAGATTAGACCCCTAGATCCAGAAATGGAGAGCCCCGAAGACATGCCTTTCACCAGTACAGTGAGGAATAAATTTGTGAAGGGAGCTCCAGCATCCTTGAAGATTGCTGTGATTGCTATTTTATGTAAACCGGATTTGACAGTGGGAACTGTCTTAATTGAACTAAGACACTTAACTATGATGGGGCGGATTAGACCCCGTGGTAGTAGGAGCCAAGTGGCAGCAGTTAATCAACAAAGGCTAGGTGGGTGTGGTTACCATAATGGATAGTAAAGTCGGAACAGTAATCAGAATAGTTTGACTTGTGTGGAATTATGGCACTGGCTACTTGCGCATGATGTTCCAGGTTGTGAAATACATGGCAATACCTTGAAGGGTTTGGACAATGTTCTCCAGAAGGCTGTATATGCTCTAAACCAGCATCCAATATACAGTTCTGTTTCTCCAATAGCCAGGATTCACAGGCCCAGGAAACAAGAAGTGGAAACAGGAGTGGTACCACTCACTATTACCCCTAGAAACCCACTCAAAAAATTTTTGCTTCCTGTCCCTGCTACCCTATGTTCTGTGGGTCTGGAAATCTTAGTCCCAAAGAGAGGAACACTCCCACCTAGAGACACAATATTGATTGCATTGAACTGGAAATTAAGAATGCCACCCAGCCATTTTGGCTTCCTCATGCCTCTGGATCAACAGACAAAGAAGTGCATTACTGTACTATCTGGTGTGATATATCCTGATTACCAAGGGGAAATTTGATTGACATTACCTAATGGAGGTAAAAAATAATATGTCTGGAATACAGGAGATTCTTTAGGACATCTCTTAGTACTACCATGGCCTGTGTTTAAAGTCAATGGAAAATTACAACAACTCAATTCTGATATGACTTCTAATGGCCCAGAGCCTTCAGGAATGAAGGTTTGGGTCACCCCACCAGGCAAAGAGCCATAACCAGCTGAGGTGCTTGTTCAGCGCAAGGGAAATACAGAATGGGTGGTGAAAGAAGGTAGTTCTGAATATCAGTTATGACCACATGACCAATTGCAGAAATGAGGAATGTGATTGTTATATTTCTTCATTGTATGTGTGCATCGAATAGTTTTGTTTCCTTCTGTTATGAACTGTGAAATGTAAATATGGTTAATGCATTTTGGTTGTACATGTATTAACGTATCATGTTAGGTGCAAATATGACTTTATAATTGTCTTTATTAAGAGATTATATATGGTTAAGAAGATGTGTACCACTGCCAAGTTGACAAGGGATGGACTGTGATAGTTGGAGCTGTGTGTCAAGTTGGCTGGACCACAATTCTGTGTGGTTTAAGCAATTATGATGTGGGTTGTTCTAATGATGGGATCAGATGTATATGTTTTGAGCAGCCAATCCATTGAAAGGGAGTTTCCCTAGGGGTGTGGCCTGCTTCCAGTATATTTATGGACATCCTGGGAAAAGACACTCTTCTGTAGATCGGGATTCTGTTGTGCTGCCTACAACTTCCCGTGAGCAAACAATCCACCTTTCAGCCTGGAAATCTTGGATCCATCATTTGTTGGAGTCAACAGCCTGTATACTGCCTGCCAACCTTGTGCTCCTTAGCCCCTGCAGCTCTATGAGTAGAGAAAAGCCTGCAGCTTGATGTTTGATACAAGAACTTTGGACTTGCCAGCTTCTATAAGTGTGTGAGCCACTTTACTAAGATAAATTTCTCTTTCTCGCTATATATAAGCTTTACTGGTTTTGTTTCTCTACAGAACCCAGTCTAACACATCCATTAAGTCAATGAATATTCTGATTTGTTGGAGGAGATTGTCTGATCTATGATTTGCAAAATTTTTACATAAATTGAGGACAGACTAGAAACCCCTTATTGTGTTTTTTCTTGTAGGATGTCAAAAGATGCATTGATGTAAATTGTGTATAGAATCTGAGTGTCTTATTGTATTTTCAGAAGGATATGATTTTCCATGCTAGATGGGGGTGCTATGCTTTCCAGATACACATTAAGAGCATATAGTCTAAAACTGAAGCACCCAGACATGAGTGAGGAGCCCTGGTGCTGCAAAAGTCAAGCACTCAGCTGTTAACCAAAGGTTACAGCTGAAACCTCTGTAAGTTTCGTTGTTTGAACCTGTGACAGGTTGACAGTTTGAATCCATTCAGCAACTCCATGGGAGAAAGATCTAGCCATCTGCTCCCATAAAGATCACAGCCTAGAAAATCCTGTCAGTGCTTTCTACTCTGTCATATAGGGTTGCTATGAGTCAAAATTGATTCAACGCCACCTACCAACAACAAGAGACAAGAGCATAATCACTAAAGACTATTTGTCAGTACTTTGTGTCAAGAAACAAGGCTAGAGATGTATTTAGAGCAGACTCACTTCTGAAAAGAGTACCATAAATCCAGATAGCCTCAAGATAATCACAAGTAGAGGGAAAATCAAGAACACAGGCCTAAGGAGTGGTGCTCACAGTTTTCAAAAATTGGCAAGGGGGCCAGTTTGGCTTGAATGGAAGAGGCAAAAACACAGGGCTTGGAGGGACTTGTGGTATGTGCTAAAAGTATAAATTTTATTTCAGTGGAATCAAAGTCATCAGAGGATTTTAATCAGAAGAGTGAGATGATCCTACATAATAAAATTTTAAAAACTATATCCAATGTTCAAAGCAATCATGAATTATTTGCTACCTAAGTAAAAAGATTATAAGCTTTCATCTCACTTGAGTCACTTACTTACACAATAAAAATTAAATTTTGATAGTTGGAGAATTACTTAAATTCAAATGAAGAGAGGATTTCCAGTAGCACAAAACAAATTTCATAGAAGCACCGCTGTGAAAGGCTGAAGCTTAGGGATTATCTGGTTTGAGGCCTTTCCATTTGACTGAGCTCTTGATGCCTGGGTAGTTTCCTGTGATGGTTTTGAATGTTTTAAAATATAAGTGAATTTGGATTTTGCTTTTTTTATGTTTCTCTTCCTAGGTATTAGACTTGAGAACCTATAACTGTCACTGTCTTGCAAATTAATAAAATTAAGGCAAAGTGAACATTAGAATAAGTAATACCACAAAAGAGATCCAAAGAAAAACCATGGAATGAAGCCAACATCACTATCTCCAAGAAAAACTCTAATCTCCCGACTAAATTTCTTTGATTTAAAAAGAAAATTAGATAGATATAATAAGCAAAGCTAGAATGCATTAGAAATTATGCTTATATTTTTTACCTTGTTCTCTCTTTGTATGATGTTAAGCAGTTTATATCCATCTCATATTCCCATCTGGAAAAGAGGATAATAATTCTCATCTGTCTCATTGAGCTGTTTGTTGAAATGCATTTTTATATGGTTAAAGTACTTTGAAAATGCAACATACTGAGTAAATTCTATACATTAGCAGATGAAGGCATATTTACAAGAGCGTTGTAATAAATAATAAAAAATCTTTCCAGAAAATTTCACACCAATTACCTCCTTTTGTGTGACTTCACACTTAAAATAACAATACGTGCTATGCAAAATAGGAGTAAGTTGTTGGGTGCTTGGAATCACATGAGTTATCAAGTGTCAGAAAACAGCTTATTCATGTCAAACAAACTAGGGACAATGTTTAAGGTGTTATACTACTGGCAAATTTCAGTAGTTTAAATATATTATTATTATTGATAAAATAATAAATGCACAGAAACAGAGAATTAACCATGTGTTTATCTTAAATTTTGCTTATAATTCCACATATTTATATTGCATTTGGAGATGAAAATTTTACTCCATAGTGCAAGAATGGATTCCAGTGGTTTTCAGTGTACTGAGAAATGATAGAGTTTATATAAGAAATAGCCTTTTATTTAGAAAAATAACTGTGGCTGGAGTGGGTATGAGAACTCTCTATTCATTGTCTTGAAGGAGAATATAAATATAAAAAGAATTAGTGTGGGGAAGGAGTAGGGTTGGAATGAGATGAAGGGTTAAGGAGAACATAGAATAATAACAATAAATAAGACAGAAGTGAGGAAAAAGTGACAGAACAGTTGGAAAGAAAATAGACCCAGCAATGTGGTAGGTGGCTGAGGTAAGAGGAAAACATGAAGATCACTTAGAATTAGGAATCTTGAAGAATTATATTAGAAAAAATTTAAATTTTAACTTGTTTTCTCTGCAATGCTTTGATATGTAGGCTTTATATTAGCATTTGTTCCCACCCTACCCCACCCCCAAAAAAACCTTCTCCAAAATACAGCCTTTATTAATGTCTCTTGAATTATCCCAGAATCAAGAAAAGGTCTTTGTTTCATCTTGGATGGCAAGCTCAACACAGTTTCAGAACAACACACTAGGTTAAGGGAGAACTGGGAATTCGAATGGGATGAACAATTCCCTGAAAATTTCCAGACACAATTGGAAAGATACTAGTCTTCTATAAGATATGAAATACAACCATGAATCATATTTTTAAGATGTTAAAGAAATCTTCACGCCACAACTTTTACGAGTATTTAGAGTTATATATATATATATAGTGTGTGTGTTTGTATATATAGATATAGATATAGATATTAGGAATTTTTAGGATGCCATTCTTTCATTCTCAGATCTCTCCCTTAGGGAAAGTCATGTTGTGAACAGCACAGGAGAGGTACATACAGCAAGGATAACTATACATGTGAACTTCACCAGATGGAATACTTAGGAAACAGATAGACTACATCAGTGGAAACAAGTGATGGAAAAGCTCAATATCTTCAGCCAGAACAAGGCAGGAGCTAACTGTGGAAAAGACCACCAACTGCTCATATGCAAGTTGAAGTTGAAGTTGAAGACAATTAAAACAAGTCCATAAGAGTCAAAATATGACTTTGATTATATCTCCCTGAATTTAGAGACCATTTAAAGAACAGATTTGATGCATTGAACACCAGTGACTGAAAACCAGAAGAATTGTAGGATGACATCAAGAATATCATCCATGAAGAATGACAAAAGGTCATTCAAAATACAGGAAAGGAAGAAAAACCAAAATGAATGTCAGAAGAGACTCAAACTTGCTCTTGAACAAAGAGTGCCTAAAGCAAATGGGGGAAATGACAAAATAAATGAGCTAAACAGAAGATTTCAAAGAGCAGCTCAAGAAGACAAAATCAATTGTTATAATAAAATGTGCAAAGACCTGGAATTAGAAAACCAAAAGGAAACAACACACTCAGCATTTCTCAAACTGAAAGAACTGAAGAAAACTTTCAAGCCTCAAGTTGCAATATTAAAAGACTCTATGGGAAAAATACGAAATGATGCAGGAAACATCAAAAGAAGAAGGAAGGAATACAGAGTCACTGTACCAAAAAGAATTGGTCAATGTTCATTCTTTTTAGGAGGTGGCATATGCCCCAGAATCAATGGTATTAAAGGAAGAATTCCAAGCTACACTAAAGGAATTGGCAAAACCAAGACTCCAGGAATTAATAGAAGACACATTGAGATGTTTCAACAGACAGATGCCCCATTGAAGGCACTTTGTCATCTATACCAAGAAATATGAAATAAAGCTACCTGGCTAACTGACTGGAAGAGATCCATATTTGGGCCAATTCAAAAGAAAGGTGATCCAACAGAATGTGGACATTGTCAAACAATATCATTAATATCACATGCAAGTAAAATCTTGCTGAAGATAGTTCAAAAAAAGTCGTGGCAGTATATCAACAGGGAACTTCCAGAAATGCAAGCTGGATTCACAAAAGGACATGGAATGAGGGATATCATTGCTGATGTCAGATGGATCTTGGCTGAAAGCAAAGAATACTAGAAAGATGTTTCTTGTTTTATTGACTATGCAAAAGCATTCAATTGTGTGGATCATAACAAATTATGGGTAATATTGAGAAGAGTGGGAATTCCAGGACACTTAATTGTGTTCCTGAGGAACCTGTACACAGACAAGGAAGCTGTCATTCAAGCAGAACAAGGGGGTACTGTACGCTTTAAAATCAGGAAGAGAATGTGTCAAGGTTGTATCATTTCACCATATTTATTCAATATGCATACTGAGCAAATAATCCAAGAAGCAGGACTGTATGAAGAAGAACATGACATCAGGATTGGAGGAAGAATCATTAAGAAGCTGAGATATGCATGTGATACAATCTTGCTTGCTGAAAGTGAAGATGACTTGAGGCACTTACTGATGGAGTATGGATTACATCTCAACATAAAGAAAATGAAAATCTTCATAACTGGACTCATAAACAGCATCATAGGAAATGAAGAAAAGATTGAAGTTGTCAAAGACTTTATATTACTTGGTTTGGTTCCACAATCAATGCCAGTGGAAGCAGCAGTCAAGAAATCAGATGACTATTGCTCTGTGCAAATCTGCTACAAATCTTTCAAGTGCTGAAGAGCAAAGATGTTGAACACTAACATGCATCCAACCCAAGCTGTTGTTTTCAATAGCCTCATATGCATGTGGAAGCTGGACAATAAATAAGGAAAACCGAAGAAGAGTTGATACTTTTGAGATGTGGTGTTGGCAAAGAATAATGAAAATACCGTGGACTGCCAGAAGAACAAACAAACCTGCCCTGGACGAAGTGCAACCAGAATGCTCCTTGGAAGCAAGAATGGCCACACTTTGTCCCATGTACTTTGGTCAGGTTATCAGAAGGGATCATTCCTTGGAGAAGGATATCATGCTTGGTAAAGTGAAGAGTCAGCAAAAAAGAGGAAGGCCTTCAATGAGATGGATTGACACAAAGCTACAACAATGGGCTCAGGTATAGCAAGCATTGTGAGGCTGCTGCAGGACCAGGCAGTGTTTTCTTCTGTCGTACATAGGGTCAATATGAGTCAGGAATGATTCGACATCACCTAAAGACAATAACAATATAGCAAGGAACTGGAACTCCCTGCCAAAATCCATTTGAATAAGCTTAGAAGCAGATTCTCAGGTTCTAGTGAAGTCTTTTAAAACTGCAGCCCTCACCATAGCTTGACTGCTACCTCATGAAGGACATAATTAACATAGTGACATAATTAAGTCACTCTTAGATTCCTCACCCTCGAAAACTAAGAAAATTATAAACATTTGTAATTTTAAGCTAATGAATATTGTGCTAAGCATCAAAAGAAGGTAGAAAAAAAACCACAGAGTTATTCTACCAAAAAGTATTAGCTGATGTTCAACCTTAACAGGAGATAGCACATGATCAAGAAAAATAGTGTGGAAAGAGGTCCAAACTACACTGAAGACATTGGTGAAAAGGAGGCCTCCAGGAATTGACAAAATACCAATTGAGATGTTACAAAAAATGGATGTAATGCTGGAGGCACCCATCTATGTCAAGAAATTTGAAAAATATCTACCTAGAGAACTGACTGGAAGAAATCCACATTTGTGCCATTCCAACAAAGAAAGGTTTATACATGGAAGGAAACTTTCTTTGTTGGTTACCAGGGTTGAGAGGGGACAGGAGGGAATCCAAAAAAAAAAAAAAAAAAAGCGATCCAACAGAATGTGAAATTATCAAAAAAATACCATTAATACCACATATAGAATATAACAGTGTGAAGAATGGGAATCGCAGACCACTGAATTGTGCTCATGTGGAACCTGAACATGGATGAAGAGGTAGTTGTTCAAACAGAACAGCAGGATACTGAGTGCTATAAAATCACAAAACATGCTCCTGAAGGTTGTATCATTTCACCATACTTATTCAATTTGCACGCTAAGAAAATAATCCAAGAAGCTGGAATATATGAAGAAGAACACAGCATCAGGACTGGAGGATAACTTGTGGTATGTAGATGCTGCAAGTTTGTTTGCTGAAGGTGAATAACACTTGAAACACTTACTGACAAAGATCAAAGACTACAGCCCTCAGTATGGATTAGACCTCAACAAAAAGAAAACAAAAATCCTCACAACTGAACCAATAAGTAACATTATGATAAATCTCCAAAGTTTGAAATTGTCAAGGATTTCATTCACTTGGATCCACAATCAAGACCCATGGAAGCAGCAGTCCAGAAATCAAACATATTGCATTGGTCAAATCTACTGCAAAACACCTCTTTACAGTGTTAAAAAAGAAAGCTGTAACTTTAAGTACTGAAGTGCACCTGATTCAAACCATAGTATTTCTATCACTTCATTGTTGTTGTTGTTATGTGCTGCCGAGTCAGACCCGACTCATAGCAACCCCTCCTTGGGTTTCCGAGGCAGTATCACTATGGAAGTAGATTGCCCCATCTTCCTTCCGAGGAGTGACTGGTGGGTTTGAACCGCCAGCCTTCGGATTAGCAGTCAAGTGCCTTAGGCACTATGCTACCAGAGCTCCCCTATCACTTCATAAGCATGAGAA
>NW_006921816.1:5359534-5361135 GCF_000298275.1 Orycteropus afer afer | reverse complement strand
CTTGGAAGCAAGAATGGCCAGACTTCATCTCACCTATTTTGGTCATGTTGTAAGAAGGGACCATTCCCTGGAGAAGGATATCATGCTTGGTGGGGTGGAGGGTCAACGAAAGAGGGGGAGGCCTTCAACGAGATGGATTGACACAGTGGCTGCAATGATAGGCTCAAGTATAGCAAGGATTGTGGGGCTGGCACGGGATCGGGCAGTGTTTCGTTCTGCTGTGCATGGGGTCGCTATGAGTTGGAAATGACTCGCTGGCACTTAACAACCAATTAACAACTGTCCTGGAGAAGGACACCATGCTTAGTAAAGTAGAAAGTCAGCAAAAAAGAGGAAGACTTTTGTTTTGGTTACTTCGTGCTTTTCGAGCAGACAATATGACAAATGGGATGGCTTTAACAAACAGGAATTTAGCTGCTGAGTCTGATAAACCCAAGGTTGACAAAGAAAAAGGCACAGTTCCAATATTATCAAACAACATGGCAGGCCACTGATTCAAGACCATTAACAGTCCCAATAACATGACAGGCTGCTGAATGACAACTCAGCTACATGCAGGATTCAAGCATGCCAAAAGCTGCTGACAATTCCTAAAGCTTCTCCTTATATTCTGTGAACAGACTACATCCCTAAGGCAGTTACTCAGCTGCTCACAGTAGATTACACCATGGAGTTGATTACTAGTCTCATCCTGGGGAATACTATATCCAGCTCCTCAGCCACTCAACACCAGGCCCAGTGAGACTGAAGACAAATCTCTTAACACTAAAAAGTTAGAGGAATAACCAGAAAAAAACAAAAAATGAACAAATCATAATAATTATATGGGACATAATCAAGAGGAATAACTTACATGAGATCAGAATTCCAGTGCAGGAAAAGGAAAAAAAGAAAGAAAGAAAAAAAAATTACTGAGAAAATTGTGAGAGATTTGTTGAAAGAAAACTTCCCTAACATCATGAAAAACAAGAAGATAAGCATTCAAGAATATCAAGGAACCATAAATAGGATAGATTCCAAAAGAAAATCAACAAGACATATCATAATCAAACTTTTCAAAACAAAGCAAAGAAAGAACCCTGAAGAAAGCTTAGGAAAAGTGGAAAGTCATCTACAAAAGAGAATAAATGATTCTAACCTCTAAATTCTTACCAGAAACCATGCATAAAGAAGGCAATGGCATGGCATACTTAAAATACTGATAGAAGAAATTACCAGCCAAGATTTACATATCCAGCTTCATTATTCTTCAAATGTGGTGGTGAAATTAGAATATTTCCAGATAATCAGAAATTAAGGGAATTTGTAAAAATTAGGCCAGAATCATATGAAATGCTAAAGGGAATCATTTGGATAGAACACCAACAATGACATACAACAACCAGAGGTTAATACCCATGACATGACAACATCACCTGGAAATCAACTCAGATATGTTGTTGTTGTTGTTAAGTGCCATCGAGTCGTTTCCGACTCATAGCGACCCCATGCACAGCAGAACGAAACACTGCCCAATCCCGCGCCAGCCCCACAATCCCTGCTATACTTGAGCCCATCATCGCAGCCACCATATCAATCCATCTCCCTGAAGGCCTTCCCCT
>NW_006921816.1:5339997-5358809 GCF_000298275.1 Orycteropus afer afer | reverse complement strand
CTGATACCACATTTTTCTTCATATAGCCCAGCTTCTCGGATTATTTGCTCAGCATATACAACAATTTCATACCAACTCAGATATAGAAGTATCAAAAATAAAATACACCTACCAGACTGAAAATTGGGAACCAGAGATGACAATTTGTAAACAATGATAACTACACAGTAAGAAGAGAGAATAAATGTTGTTGTTGTTAAGTGCCATCAAGTTGTCTCTGACTCATAGCTACCCTATGCACAGCAGAATGAAACACTGCCCAGTCCTGAGCCAATTCTTGCTACACTTGAGCCCATCGCTGTCACCACTGTGTCAATCCACCTAGTTGCAGGCCTGCCCCTCTTTTGTTGACCCTCCACTTTACCAAGCATGACATCCTACTCCAGGGAATGGTCCCTTCTGACAACATGACAAAAGTAGGTGAGATAAAGTCTGGTCAATCTCTCTTCCAAGGAGCATTCTGGCTGCACTTTCTCCAGGACAGATTTGTTAGTTCTTTTAACAGTCCTTGGTAGTTTCACCATTCTTTGCCAGCACCACAACTCAAAAGTATCAACTCTTCTTCGGTCCTCCTTATTCATTGTCCACCTCTCACATGAATATGAGGCAATTTCATACCAAAGCTTGTGTCAGGTACAGCTTAGTCCTCAAGGAGACATCTTTGCTTCTCAGCACATGAAAGGGGTTCCTTCCAGTGCTATACGTCATTTAATGTCTTGACTGCTGCTTCCGTTAGTGTAGATTGTAGAACCAAGCACTGTGAACTCTTTGACAGCTTCAATCTTTTCTCCATTTATCATGATGCTGCTTATAGGTCCATTTGTGAGGAATTTTGTGTTCTTTACATTGAGATGTAATCCATGCTGCAGACTGTATTCTTCAATCTTCATCAGCAAGTGTTCAAGTCATCCTCACTTCAGCAAGCAAAGTTGTATCGTTGACATATTGCAGGTTGTTAATGATTCTTCCTCCAATCCTGATGCCATGTTCTTCTTCATATAGTCCAGTTTCTCAGATTATTTGCTCAGCATACAGACTGAGTAAGTATGGTGAAAGAATACAACACTGACACACTCCCTTCTTGATTTTAAATCATGCAGTGTCCCATTGCTCTGTTTGAATGTCAGCCTCCCAGTCTATATACAGGTTCCTCATGAGTACAATCATGAGTTCTGGAATTCCCACTCTTCTCAATGTTACCCATAACTCATTTGATCCACACAATCAAATGCTTTGGCATAGTCAATAAAACACAAGTAAACATATTTCTGGTAATCTTTGCTTTGAACCAAGATCCATCTGGCATCAGCAATGATATCCCTCATTTCACATCCTCTTCTGAATCCAGCTTACTTTTCTAGCAGTTCTCTGTCAATATACTGCTACAACCATTTTTAAATTATCTTCAGTAAGATTTTACTTGCTTGCAATATTAATGATATTGTTCAATAATTACCACATTCTGTGGGATCACCTTTCTTTGGAATAGGTACAAATATGGACCTCTTCCAGTCAGTTGGCCAGATAGTTGTCTTCCAAATCTCTTGGCATAACTGAGTGAGTGCCTCTAGTGGGGCATCTGTTTGTTGAAACATCTCAATGGGTATTCCATCAATTTCTGGAGCCTTGTTCTTCACCGATTCCCTCAGTGCAGCTTTGACTTCTTCCTTCAGTACCACTGGTTCCTGATCATATGCCACCTCCTGAAATAGATGAAGATCAACCAGGTCTTTTTGGTACAGTAACTATATATTCCTTCCATCTTCTTTTGATGTTCCCTGCATCACTCAATATTTTGCCCATAGAATCTTGAAATATTGTAACTCAAGGCTTAAATTTTTTCCTCAGTTCTTTCAGCTTGAGAAATGCCAAGTATGTTCTTCATTTTTGGTTTTCTAATTCCAGGTCTTTGCACATTTCATTATAGTATTTGGCTTCATCTGCTCAATCTACTTTTTTGAAATATTCTGTTCAGCTCTTTTATCTTGTCATTTCTTCCATTTGTTTTAGCTACTCTCCACTTAAGGGCATGTTTAAGAATCTCTTCTGACATCTATTTTGGACTTTTTGTCCTTTCTTGTCTTTTTAATGACCTCTCACTTTCTTCATAGATGATGTTCTTGATGTCATCCAACAATTATTCTGGTTTTCGGTCATCGGTGTTCAATGCATCAAATCTATTCTTTAGATGGTCTCTACATTCAGTAGGGATATATTCGAGATCATATTTTGGCTCTCATGGACTTGTTTGTCTTCAACTTCAAGTTGAACTTGCATATAAGCAGTTGATGATCTGTTCCACAATCAGATCCTGGCCTTGTTTTGGCTAAGATATTGAGCTTTTCCGTCTCCTATTGTCACAGATGTAGTCAATCTGATTCCTGTGTGGATATTATCCCATGACTGACAGCATTGTACTTCAGGACAAACCTTGAAAAATCCTTTGTAATGATGAATGCCACAGCATTCCTCTTCAAATTGTCATTTCCAACACAATAGATCATATGGTTGTCTGATTCAAAATGGCCAAAACTAGTCCATTTCAGCTCACTAATGCCTAGGATATCAGTCTTTATACATTCCATTTTATTTTTGACAACTTCCAATCTTCCTAGACTCACACTTCATACATTCCATGGTCCTATTATTAATGGAATTTGCAGCTGTTTTTCCTCAATTTGAGTCATGCCACGTCAGCAAATGGAGGTCCCAAAAGCTTTAATTTATCCATATCATTAAAGTTGGTTCTACTTTGATGAGGGAGCTCTTTCCCAGTCATATTTTAAGTGCCTTCCAACCTGAGGGGCTTGTCTTCCTGCATTGTATCAGACAATGTTTCTGGGATATTCATAAAATTGCCCATTAATGTAGCAGACAGTGCTTCTCTGCTATTCATAAGTTTTTCCCTGGCCAAATATTTGAGAATTGGATGGCCTCTTCCTTCTTCCTAGTCTGTCTCAGTTTGTAAGCTATGATGAAACTAATGACTGAGGCACTTAAAACAATGCATGACACATGATAAATATTTTAAAATATTACTACACATTTTCAATCACCTCATATACATATGAAAGCTAGACAATGAGTAAAGAAGACTATAGAATTGATGCCTTTGAATTGTGGTGGTGGTGAAGAAAACTGGAAATACCACGGACTGCCAAAAGAATTAACAAATCTGTCCTGGGTGAAATGCAGCCAGAATGTTCCTTGTTGTTATGTGCCGTCGAGTCGGACCAACTCATAGTGACCCCTCCTTGGGTTTCCGAGGCAGTATCACTATGGAAGTAGATTGCCCAACCTTACTTCTGAGGAGTGGTTGGTGGGTTTGAACCACCAGTCTTCTGGTTAACAGTCAAGTGCCTTAGGCACTACACTATCAGAGCTCCTAGAATGCTTCTTAGAAGAGAGAATGGCCAGACTTCATCTCACCTACTTTGGTCATGTTGTCAGAAGGGACCTGTCCCTGAAGAAAGATATCAAGCTTGGTAAAGTGGAAGGTCAGTGAAAATGAAGAAGACCCTCTATAAGGATTGACACAATGGCTGCAATGATGGGTTCAAGCATAGGAAGGATTATGAGGATGGTGCAGGACAGGCCAGTGGTTTGTTCTGTTAAAACTCTATGGTTTCTATGAGTCAGAGTTGACTCTGTGGCACCTAACAATAACAACATTATATCTGTCTTGTTTTCTCTTCATAATACCCACACTTATGAATGTGTGTTTGTGCTTGTTCTCACCACATCCAAAGCCATGCTCACTAACTCTCTTTAAACCTCAATATGGGAGGGTTCTGTCCTTGTCTGATCCTTGACCATTTAAAACTAGGCCAATTCTATAATTAAATAAGTAAGTATCAACTTCTTCCAATTAAGATCAACAGATGGTTTCTGTCTGTAGCTTCGTAATAAAATGTACATCAAAAATGAAAATACATATTAAAGATCATGAGAAGGGAACAATTTGGTTTGGAGACTGGATATCCATACACAGTCAAACACTTATAATTTTATCTTTTGTAATTGAAAGTAAAGTGTGGAAATTGTAGAGTCGAAATCTATAGCAGATAACTCTGTAGAGAGCCCTGAAATTTGATTTTAATATTCTTCTAATACTCCCTTAAACAACTGTTAAATGTGTCATGATTCTAGATGTGTATTATGACCACTAAAGTCCATAGAAAATGTAAAATTATATTCCTTAAATAGACTCACTTTTGCCCCAGGAATCCCACAAACCAAGAAGCAGCTTGGATGTGACTGTATTCACCCCAAAATTACAGCTGCTGCCAAACCTTGAATTTCCAGACTGTTTTCTCAACAATTGAACATTGTGGCTGCAACTCTAACTGTCCCAGCTGTAACTAAGTCAGGTACATGCTTCTTTCAGGCAACAGGGGAGCTCTAGGCAGAACTTAGGAGGTTAGCTATTTTGTCTTCTCTTCTCTCCTTTCTCTGTCCTTTTTTCCTCTTCAAAATTCCCTCTATCAATCCCACTTATACCTTCTGAAGCCCTGGTGGTGCAGTAGTTAAAGCACTTGGCTGATAACCAAAAGGTTGGCATTTTGAAACCACCAGCCACTTCATGGGAGAAAGATGTGGCAGTCTGCTTCCATAAAGATTTCCAGCCTTGGAAATCATATGGGGCAGTTCTACTTTGTCATACAGGGTCACTATGAGTTGAAATGACTCAACAACAGTGGGTTTGAGTTTGAATTTGGTTTACACTTCCAGAATCCTCATGCTCTTTTTTCTCTCCCTCATCAAAATCTAATTTCTACAAAATATCTGATGAGCTTATTTATACTAAGGTACAAAAGAACAAGAATTCTTGAATTTTTCCATGTATTTTCATTCTAAATGGCCAACTCATAAACAATGTAATAAATCTAGAAAAATAAAAATTTGAGTATCAGTAATTAAATTACTGGTATTTGGAGGGCTTTGAATTCTTCAAAACATAGTAGGCATATCATGTAGCCTCTAAATTAGGTCATTGTATTGGTGATAGTAAATCTGAGAGTATAGTGGCTATATGGTATTCTACCTTACATCAGCTGAACTACTCTCCAATTTACACTGTTTGAATCTACTTTTCTATCACTAGAAGTTCTGTAAGAATGATAGAGGAAGTTCAGGAGGACAAAGTGTCAGAGTTTTAAAGAAGATTGTTTTATGAACCATTTCGTCTAAACAATGGCTTTCTAGGAATTTACTTATTTCATAAATATAACACTCAAAAGAAATGGTTGTTGTTTGTTGTTGTTTGTTGTTGTTTGTTGTTGTTGTTTGTCGTTGTTGTTATGTGCCATCGAGTCGGCCCCAACTCATAGCGACCCCTCCTTGGGTTTCCGAGGCAGTGTCACTACGGAAGTAGGATTGCCCAACCTTCCTTCCAAGGAGTGGCTGATAGGTTTGAACCACCAGCCTTCTGGTTAGCAGTCAAGTGCTTTAGCAACTATGCTACCAGAGCTCCTCAAAAGAAATGGTAGTGGCATTATGTACAGTCCTACCACTCTTAACAAAGCATTGTTTATGTTTTCATGTGCAATGATACTTCACTCATCAACTATTTCTTGAGAATCTTCCATGTGCTTGGCAACTTGCCAGGCTCCCTTCTAGTCTTTGTCCTCTTGTCCACACAGATCTTAAAAAGTTGTGATCATGGCATAGATATAATTTTCTTATTCTTCTTTTACTTGTTACATCATTAGTATTTCTATTCAGTGCTATTTAGAGATCTTACTTTGATAACTTTTCAGAAAAATATTTTGTTTAGATTACTCAGCTGAGAGGTATCTGGGAAATACGGCTTTCCTGGAATGAATTGGAAGTATTATTGATGCTATGAAAGCCCTTCCCATAATTCCAAACTATTTTATCTGGAAAATTCCCAAGGAACATCATCATTTGTGCCTAGTACTGGAATGAGGCAGCTTTTATTGGATTGGAGGACAGCTAAGAGCCCTCTGAGAATTTGTTATGTATAATTTATCTACATACTAGACATTAGTACATGTTCACAAGGTGTTTTTTGGTCTTCTTTTAATAAAATGGCAAAAGCTATAGTGAGAAATTATATTTTGCTTCCAGTAAAGCTTCTAGGGACTTGCAGTCTTCCTTGTCAAGGTTCCAGTTAGTTTTAGAAACCAAATTAGAATGATGTTTTTCCCAGGCCACAGGCCTCCTCTGTATACAACCATGTGTTACTAAAGGCTAAACTGTAGTAGCTATTTGGTCTTCAAATGAAAGCAAGCTGTGTATAGACAATACTTGGCAGGACTGTGAAGTGAAAAGGGAGGGGAAGATAAAAAGAGAATATTGAACCAAGTTTAAGACTCAGGCTTCTAAGTTGTCTTCCTATCTGTCTAAAATAGTATTGAAGGAAGGTTGCAAAATGTTACTTAAGCTCCCTTCATGTATCCTTAAAAACTGTGTGAAGAAAAAAAAAAAATCCTCATTGCTGTCAAGTCTGTCCTGACTCATAGTGACCCCTCCTTGGGTTTCTGAGGCAGTATCTCTACAGAAGTAGATTGCCCAATCATCCTTCCAAGAAGTAGCTGGTGGGTTTGAACCACCAGCCTTCTGGTTAGCAGTCAAATGTCTTAGGCACTATGCCACCAGAACTTCCAAAAAGTGTGTGAAGATAAGCCAAATTGTGGCTACATCTATCAGACCCTGGAAGCAAGATGAAAGTGGTATATTGGGGCAAAGTGACCGAGGACAGCATCAAACCCACAAAGTCCTCTGTTAATTTTGTTGCTGGCCAAGATATTGAGTATTTGGAAAACAAGAGGTAGGTAGATTCTGTATATATGTTGGAATGGAAGCATGCATAGAAATAAATAGAAGAAAGGAGTGTATAAGGGTTAAAAATACTTCTTTTTCTTTTCTCTCTTTTCTGATTGTTTTTCTTTTATCTTTTCTCTTTCCTTCTTTCTTTCTTCCCTTCTTCCTCATCCCCTCCTTCTTTCCTTCTTTCCTTCCATCCTTCTTTCCTTCCTTTCTGTCTTGACTGATATATTTGATGTAGGAAAAGCCAATCAATGATTATTTTGCTCAGTGTTGCTCTGATCATCCACTCACCTTTTTCTTCCCACAACTTTGGTTAATATAACTAGCTTTGCTATTATTAAAAAGGAAACCAGCCTCTGATATGTCACAGCAGTCACAGCGGGACACACGGACTACTAAGACTGCTGTTGATAAATAGAAAAGATTGAATTTGTCAAGAATTTAATTTTACTTGGATCCACAATCAATGTCCATGAAAGCAGCAGTCAAGAAATCATACAATTAAGTGCATTGGGCAAATCTGCTTCAAAACACCAATTTAAAGTATTAAAAAAACAAAGATGTCACTTTGAGGTTAAGGGGTACCTGACACAACCCATGGTATATTCAGTCACCTCATATGTATGTAAAAGCTGGGCAATAAGTAAGGAAGACAAAAGAAGAATTTATGCCTTTGAATGATGGTGGTGGCAAAGAATATACCCTGGACTGCCAGAAGAACAAGCAACTCTGCCTTAGAAGTACTGCCAGAGTACACCTTAGAAGTGAGGATGGACAGACTTTATCTAATGTATTTTGTTATCAGGAGGGAGCATTCCCTGGAGAAGGACATCATGCTTGCAGTAGTAGTAGTAGTAGTTGTTGTCATTGTTATGTGCCGTCGAGTCGGACCCAACTCACAGTGACCCCTCCTTGGATTCCTGAGGCAGTATCGCTACAGAAGTAGATTGCCCAATCTTCTTTCCAAAGAGTGGCTGGTGGGTTTGAACCACCAGCCTTCTGGTTGGCAGTCAAGTGCCTTAGGCAATATGCCACCAGAGCTCCTAGTAGAGGGTTGTCAAAAATCAGAAAGACCTCCAATAAGATGAATTGACACAGTAGTTAGAATAATGGGCTCAAATACAGCAATGACTCTGAGGATAGCACAGGGCCAGGCAATATTTCTTTTCATTGTACATTGAATCTCTGTGAGTTGGCATGAACTCAATGGCACCTAACAACAACAAGATTGCCAGGCTGAGGGCCATCCAACTCCCAAAGTCCTGTTCATGTTCTTGAATTGCCGACAAAATTCTTCATCAATGTTTCCTTAGGCTTTTAAAAAATAAGATGGAGCAGTAAAAAGTTAAAGATACTTCTTTACTTAAGAGTTCCTCAGATATTTTAACTGTCTTACATGTATTTGTACATCTAAGAAGAAAGGAGAGAGGAAGATACTCAAAATTCCTAAGCCATGATACTATTCCATGTTTTGTCTTTTTCTTTTGTCTGTTTGTCTCTGACTCTTGAATCCACTGATATAAGTGACGTGCTGTATTAGTTTCTCAGGGGTACCATTATAAATTATCTCAAAGAAGGTAGCTTAAAATAACACATTTAGACTCTCACTGCTCTTTGGTAAAGTAGAGGGTCAGAGAAAAAGGGGAAGAGATTAACACAATGACTGCAACAATGGGCTCAAGCATAAGCAAAGATTGTGAAGATGGTGCAGGACTGGGCAGTGTTTCATTCTGAGTAACATAGATCACTACGACTCAGAGCCAACCCGACAGCACATAACAACAACAACACTACTCTTGAGGCTAGAAGTCCAAAATCACAGTATCTGCAGTGTCATACTCTCTCTGAACGATCTAGAGGAGGACATTTCCTTGCATCTTCCAGCTTCTGATAGCTCAAGGCCTTCCTTGGCTGTGGCAGCATAACTCAGATGGTGGCATAATGCCTAAGGCATTTGACTGCTAACCAGAAAGCTGGCAGTTCAAACCCACCAGCCACTTCTCGGAAGGAAGGTTGGGCAATCTACTTCGGTAGTGATACCGTCTCAGAAGCCCAAAGAGGGGTCACTATGAGTTGGGTCCAACTCCACAGCAGTATGTTTGGTTTTAGTTCTTCACGTGGTCATCTTCCCCCTGAATCTATCTGTTTGTGCTTTGTATTCATCTCTAACTGATCTTCTCTTCTTGTAAAGAAGATACTGCCTTGGAAATCCAAGGAAGGGTCAATATGAGTCAGATCCAACATGAAGGCATTGAGCTTTTTAGATCTCCATGAAAGTAGATTGCCCAATCTTTCTTCCCAGGAGTGTCTGGTGGGTTTGAACCACCAGCCTTCTGGTTAGCAGTCAGATGCCTTAGGACATTACCCCACCACAGCTCCCAACTTAACTAATTACATCTCCAAAAACCCTTTTTCCAAGTAAGTTCACTTTCACAGCTAACAGAAATAGGATGGAATATCAAGCATATTTAAAAGGTAAGTGTGATCTAATTATATCTATACATCAAATGCTAATAAAACTATAGGAAAACTTCTTAAGATCTGCATTTTAAGCCCTTTCACTGAATTAAAATGATTATTTGTTTTTCACATTTTTACAAAAACAAAAGAGTATATTTTTGAGGTAAAAGAAAAATGAGCAATAGTTTTCTCATGTGGCAAAAGCAAGTTAAATAACTGCTATCAGAATAAAGGAAAAATTTAATAAGGAAATAGAGACAAACATCTACCTTGGCATATTACAAATTCATGTTATCTAATTTCAACTGAGCTTTCACTGCTGTTTGGCAAATCTTCTTTCCTTGTTGATTTCATAACACATTTTCCAGAGCAGCTGTTCCAACCCTTTTTGTTTTCCTTAGGTCCCTGTCCCACGTCTCCCAGTCCACCTCTGCCCATCCCACTCCAACTCTTGGCAGATGATTTGACTCCTACTTCATGAAAAAATGAGGGTGCATGCAGCATAAATTCCCTCATTTACTGTCTTCACTCCCTCAAACTTTCTGTAACTCTTTCTCAACCTGCTCCTCTGTAATCTGGAACATTCTGTGTCCTCATTTCACTCCTCCTTAGTAGCATCTCTGTCTTTCTGATCCATATTCTCCTGCCCTTCCTCTCTGCCTTTAATAAAAACACACTTTTTTTCCCATATTCTCCTACCCTTTTTTCCCACTTCTAGGGAAAAATATCAAGAGCCATGGGCACCTGGGTTTGAAGCCTGGTCAGTGTACCTCATGCACAGCCACCACCCATCTGTCAGTGGAGGTTTGCATGTTATTGTGATGCTGAATAGGTTTCAGTGGGGTTTCCAAACTAAAATAGACTAGAAAGAAAGGCCTGGCAATCTATTTCTGACAATGAGACAATGAAAACCCAATTGATCACAATAGTCTGATTCACAACAAATCCTGGCCATGTTGCAGAACAGGGCAGCATTTTGTTCAGCTGTGCTTGAAATTGCCATGAGTTGGAGTTTACTCCATAGCAGCTAACAACAACAGCAATAATCTAAGAAATATTTGCCTAAAGTATCCACCCAATTGTGCTGAATATTTTGTTCTGTTTCATTTCTACACTGTGTAGTTTGACCTTTTATGCACTGAATGTGCACACCTGGGAAAAAAGAAATTTCTTATTTTCTTATTTATTTACCCCGAGGATTGAAAAGAAATAGGGCTCTGCAGAAGTATTACAAATAGGAGACTACAATCAAAAATTGAACTGTGCAATAAATTCAATGTCTACCTCATGACCTTTTACCACAAAATGGAAGGAAAATCTCAATCAGTTCAATAAGTTCCCTGACACTTATCCCAGTCCCACATGAATGCTTTTCAGAAGGGTCGCCTCTGTGTTCTGGCTGCTGCTATTAGCTGCCATGGAGTCATCCCCCAATTCATGGTAACCCTGTGCACAACAGATAAAACCACTGTCTAGTTCAGCATCATCCCCATGACTGGTTAAGGATTGGATCATTGTGATCCTTAGAGTTTTCACTGGCTGATTTTCAGAAGTAGATCATCAGGCCTTTCTTCCTAGTCTGTCTTGGCTAGAAGCTCTGGTGAAACTTATTCAGCATCATAGACACACTCAAGCCTCCACTGACAGAGAGGTGATGGCTGTACACAAGCTGTCTTGGTTGGGAATTAAATTTAGGTTTCCCCATGCAATGAAAGAATTCTACCATTGAAACTGTGTTTTGAAGTATGAGAAATCAGGTCATTACCATCCTGTCTGGACTTCAATGATTGTTACACATAGGACAGGTCACAGATGCATCCTTCTTTACCCTCATCAAAAAAAAAAAAAAAAATCCCTCAGGGCTTTTTCTCTCTGTCTCCTTCTATATCTGTTGGTCCTTTTGGCTTTCTGAAATTCATTCAGCTCCAGTCCCATCCTGATTATTTCATACACATGTGTATAGTCACACCACTCAGAGTTTTCGCCTCAGTAGTATTGTCATCTTCTTGGGCTTTACCTCATAAAAGAGACACTCAAGTACCTCTGCTATCACATCCCTCAAAGTTTCTCTAGGTTGTGGTAAGCGCTACTGAATCTCAGCTTGTGTGAGGCAGAAGCATAGGCTCCCTTCTCTCAGACACCCACTATAATTATGCACCACTGCAAATCTGAAGCCTCATAGAGTCGGAAGACTTGTTCTGACTCATCAAACATTCTCTCTGCCCAGAGTTCTCTTGGGGTATGGGGTTTTTGAAATTCCACTGAGCTTCTACTATAATGTTCTTTCCCTAAGGCAATTGATGCAGCAAATTCTAGATGCCCAAATTACTTGTTAATATTACAAAACATTACCTTGTCACAATGCCTATTCCTATTTGCTCTAAAGCCATCCTTACTGATACATCCAAATATAATGCTAATCTGGGCTTCACCTCTTGTACTGAGGCCACTCAGTATGCAACACACACCATATTGTCATCCATCACCACTCTGTTCCATTATAACTGTACCAGTGCTCCTTCATACTGCAGCTGCTATTGCTCTGCTTCCTAATATCAGATGCTACAGCTACTGTTTAGCACAGGAGGTACTGATGCTAGAGCTGCTCAGCGTGGAACTCTAAGACTACAAACAGTACGGCCATTGAAAGCCTAAGTTTAAACCTCTGTGCTTTCCCTGGATGGCACAAATGATTTGTGTTATACTACTAATTTACTGGGAGGAAGCAGTAAATACTCTCTTCAAAGAGAGTATGACTACTAATGTACTGCCATGAAGCAGCAGCAGGGATCCAGGTAAGGCCGGGAACCCAGGCAACAGCCCTCCCAAGTGGTGGGAAAACTGGGGAAAGCAGAGAAAAAGCCAGTGTGTGTGTGTGTGTGGGGGGGTGTGTGATAGAACAGAGTGAGGAAGCAGTGGCATGGATCCAGGTACAGCTAGGGACCCATGTCACGTCCCCAAGTGGCAGGAAAGAGACAGGTATCCATGTAAGGGGAGGATGGAGAAGGTGGAGAGGTTTTGAACAGCTAAGGGAGACAAACTTGTCTGTCAGTTTGTCCTACTGTGGTGGCATGTTGCTGTGAGACATGAGGTTGTCCCACAGATGTCTCAAACTCAACAGGGTTGTACATGGTGCACAAGTTTCAACAGTTTACAGACTAAGACAGACTAGGAAGAAGGAGCAGGCCTTCCATTTCTCAAAGAATTGGCTAGGAAAAACCTTATGAATAGCAGAGAAACACTATCTGATACATTACTTTGCAACTTTATGAATAGCCCAGAAACATTGTCCGATACAGTGCAGGAGGAAAAAGCACTTAGGTCAGAAGACTCCCAAAATAGGACTGGGAAAGAGCTGCATCATCAGAGTAAAACCAGCCTTACTCATACGGATAAGGTAAAGCTTTCAAGACCTCCATTTGCTGACGTAGCACAACTCAAATTGAGGAGAAACAGTTGCAAACATCCATTAATAATAGGAACATGGAATGTGTGAAGTATGAAAATTGGAAGTTGTCAAAAATAAAATGGAGTGCATAACGATTGATACTCTAGACATTAGTGGGAGCTCTGGTAGCATAGTGCCTAAGACACTTGACTGCTTACCAGAAGGCTGGCGGTTCAAGCTCACCAGCCACTCCTCATAAGGAAGATGGGGCAATCTACTTCTATAGTGATACTGCCTTGTCAACCCAAGGAGGGGTCGCTATGAGTCGGGTCTGACTTGGCGGCACATAACAACAACAAGTGAGCTGAAATGGACTAGTTTTGGCCATTTGAATCAGACAACCATGAAGTCTACTCTACCATGCCAGGAATGATAATTTGAAAAGGAAGGCATGGGATTCATCATCACAAAGGATGGTTTCAAGATCTGTCCTGAAGTACAGTGCTGTCAGTGATAGGAAAATAACCATACCCTTACAAGGAAGACCAGTTAATATGACTATTATTCAAATTTATGCACCAACTACCAAAGCCAAAGATGTAGAAATTAAGATTTGTATCATCTTCTATAGTCTGAAATTGCCTGAATATGCAATCAGGATGTGTTAATTATCACTGCTGACTGGAATGCAAAAGTTGGAAACAAAGAAGAATCACCAGTAGTTGGAAACTTTGGCCTTGGTGACAGAAACGATGCTGGAAATTGCATGATAGAATTTTGCAAGACCAACGACATATCCATTGCAAATACCTTTTTCAACAACACAAACAGTGGCTATATGCATAGATTTCACCAGATGGAGTACACAGGAATCAGATTGACTACATCTGTAGTAAGAAGAGATGGAAAAGCTCAATATCTTCAGCCAAAACCAGGCCAGGAGCTGGTTGTGGAACAGACCATCAACTGCTCATATACAAGTTCAACTTGAAGTTAAAGACAGCTGAAACAAGCCCATGAGAGCCAAAATATGATCTGGAATATATCCCTCCTGAATTTAGAGACCACCTAAAGAATAGATTTGATGCATTGAACACCAATGAGCAAAAACCAGAAGAACTGTGGGACAACATCAAGAACATCATCCATGAAGAAAGCAAGAGGTCACTAAAAAGATGAGAAAAGAAGAAAACACCCAAAGGAATGACAGACAGACTCTGAAACTTGCCCTTGAGTGGAGAGTAGCTAAAACAAATAGAAAAAATGATAAGATAAAAGAGCTTAACAGAAGATTTCAAAGAGCAGCTCAAGAAAAGCCAATTACTATAATGAAATGTGCAAACACTTGGAGTTAGAAAACCAAGAGGGAAGAATACACTCAGCATTGCTTAAGATGAAAGAACTGAGGAAAAAATTTAAGCCTTGAATTGTAATATTGAAAGATTCTATGGGCAAAATATTGAATGCTGCAGGAAACATCAAAGAAGATGGCAAGAATACAGAGTGTCACTATACGAAAAAGAACTGGTAGATCTTCATCCATTTCAGGAGGTGGCATATGATCAAGAACCAACGATACCAAAGGAAAAAGTCAAAGCCACACTGAAGGAATTGGCAGAGAACAAGACTCCAGGAATTGACAAAATATCCACTGAGATGCTTCAACAAACGGGTGCCCCACAAGAGGCATTCACTAGGTTATGCCAAAAGATTTGGAAAACAGCTACCTGGACAACTGAGTGGAAGAAATCCATATTTGTATCCATTCCAAAGAAAGGTGATCTCTCATAATGTGGAAATTATTGAACATTGTCATTAATATCGCACGCAAGTAAGATCTTACTGAAGATAATTCAAAAATGATTGCAGCAGTATACTGACAGAGAACTTCCAGAGGTGCAAGCTGGATTCAGAAGAGGACATGGAACAAGGGATATCATAGCTGCTGTCAGATGGATCTTGGTTCAAAGTAAAGAATACCAAAAAGATGTTTACTTGTGTTTTATTGACTATGCAAGCCACTTGATTGTGTAGATCATAACAAATTGTGGATAACATTGAGAAGAATGGAATTCCAGAACACTTGATTGTGCTCATGAGGAACCTGTGTATCAACCAGGGCACTGTTGTTTGAACAGAACAAGGAGACACTGCATGGTTTAAAATCAAGAAGTGAGTGCATCAGGGTTGTATCATTTCCCTATACTTATTCAATTTGCATGCTGAGCAAATAATCTGAGAAGCTGAACAGTATGAAGACCATGCCATCAAGATTTGAGGAAGAATCATTAACAACCTGTGATACGCTGATGACACAACTTTGCTTGCTGAAAGTGAGGATGATTTGAGGCACTTACTGATAAATATTGAAGAATATAGTCTGCAGCATGGATTACATCTAAATGTAAAGAAAACAAAAATCCTCACAACTGAACCTATAAGCAGCATCACGATAAATGGAGAAAAGATTGAGGTTGTCAAAGACTTCACATTGCTTGGTTCTACAATCAATGTCAATGGAAGCAGCAGTCAGGACATTAGACAACCTATACCACCAGGTAAGTTGGCTGCAAGGGACCTCTTTCAAATGCTGAGGAGCAAGAATGTCTCCTTGAGGACTGAGATGCACCTGACAAAAGCCATGATATTTTTGATCACCTCATATGCATGTGAGAACTGGACAATGAATAAAGAAGACCAAAGAAGAATTGATGCTCTTGAGTTGTGGTGCTGGCGAAGAATGTTGAGAGTACCATGGCCTGCTAAAAGGACTAACAGATCTGTCCTGGAGGAAGTGCAGCCAGAATGCTCCTTGGAAGTAAGAATGGCCAGACTTCATCTCACCTACTTTGGTCATGTGTCAGAAAGGACCATTTCCTGGAGAAGGATGTCATGCTTGGTAAGGTGGAGGATCAACAAAAGAGGGGAAGGCTCTCAACAAGATGGATTGACACAGTGGCTATGACAATGGGCTCTTGTATAGCAAGGATCAGGGAGCTGGTGTGGGACTGTTTTGTTCTGCTGTGCATAGGGTCGCTATGAGTCAGATATGACTCAATGACACCTAACAACAAGAACAACAACAATGGCACTAATTTAAAGTTTGGTGATTCAAACCCACACAGCAACACCATGAAATAAAAACCTTGCAACCTGCTTCCATAAAGACTACAGCCAAGAAAACGCTATGGAGCAATTCTGCTCTAAAACATGAGGTCACCAAGCATCAGAAATATGATGGCAGTGAGTTTGGGTTTTATGTTTTGTTTTGTTTTGGTGTTTTCTGGAAGTCACAACACTTTTGCTCAAGTAGAACAGGTTTTCAGGTGACATTGAATGGTCTGACCTATAAGATACTGATCTTCAAGATAGCCTAGTTCTTATGAGTAGATAATACCTTCTATGGAAGGAACAATATCTACCTAAGAGATCTCTCTGCTTCTGCCTTTATCACCACTGTGCCCTCTCCCTAGATTCTATTCTTACATAGTAGCTAGTGGAAGTCTTAAACACCCAAAATCAAAGTATGACATTCATCTGCTCAAAGCCCTTTAATGGTTCTGCACATGATCAAGAATAAAAGTCAAATTCTTATAAAGGTCTACAAGGTCTGATCTCCTCTTATCTCTTGCAATAGTCCCCCTTTTGCTTACTCTGCTCCAACATTTCTGTCTTCAACTTTGTTCCTGGAACACCAGCATATTCCCACCTTATAACACTGACTGTTTTCTCCTCTTAGACTCATGTTATCTGTTTGCTTCATTCCCTCAGTTCCCTTAAATATTTGCTTAGAAGTGACATTCTCACTGAAGACCACCTTGACCACTCTACTTAAAGCTACAAGCACCAGCATTTTTTATTCCCTTCCTTAATTTTCATTTCTACCTGACAATGTTTTCTAACATACTTTACACATAACATTTGTTTGCAATATTTAAGGTCTTTCTCCCTCCACTACAATGTAAATTCTGTGAAGACAGTGATTTTTATCAATTGGTTTTTCATGGTTCTATTTTAAGCACCCTGAACATTCTGTTATATAGTACTCATACATTAAGTATTTCTGGAATAAATGAATGAAGAGAAGCCGGACTGAAGAAAAGAATGTGATACTCCTCATCTGGTATCAGCAGAGCTCCTTCACTGAACTCCTCTAAAGAAAGATAATTCTCTTTGAATCTCTTCAACCTGAAAAGGGGGCTCTGTATTCAGTGAGGTGATCTACCAAGTTATTCAGCAAACATTCATCTTCCTCCATTTTGTGAGGAATTAGGGCTGTACTAGGGTCTCATCTGTCCACAGATCTTTCATAATTTCACTCAGTGACCCCAATGACTCCCAAGAAAAGCAAAGCTCTCATGCTTTACCCTGAAATCCCAGCATCTCTAGATGAGCATGGTCCTCCAAGGAATATTACAGCAATAATACATAATAGTACTGTATGCCTTCCACTCAGTGCCTGTTCTGCCAGTTACTGCACTGAGAATTTTATATACATTAAATTTATTCCTCAGAACCTCCACAAAGTGTAGGTGTTACCTTCATTTGCAAAGAATAATGCATCTCAGAGGGAAGAGAGAAATAATGTTCTATAATATACAAAGCTATGGGCTGTACAGGTCAAAAATATTTGAGAGACTTTGTGAGTGCTTGCAACTCCTATTCTAAAGGCACAGAAATACAATTTATGTCCTTATTCAATTCTATACTCTAGAAAGCTACAAAATGACTACAAAGACCTAGATTGTGTCTTCAAATCCTGTTAAATACGTGCCATGTATTTAGTACTAAGTAAATATTTATTAAATAGAATGAAAATTCAGACTCCATACTATGCAGGAAGATTATAGTTTGACTAGAAATTACCTAGAAAGGTTAGATGTTTTAGTATATCTTGGGATGATATGTGGTTATGGGATATTTAGACATAAAATGTTAATCTCTCACCAGATACAAAAGGAAAAAAATTGGATAAACTATTTTATTTCAAGATATGCCAGTGTATTATCACTGCTTTTCAAAGAACAACAAAAGCCAAAAAAATCCATACATTTTCATCAGCCCTGGAGCCACAGTTCACAACAATAAATTAGAAAGTCATATCCCCATGGAAATGGTCAATATATCAATCTATTGTTACTGTTGCTACCAAAGTCTCTGAAAGCATACACCACCACCCCCACTCAGCATAAATGAGGAATATAGAATGTTGGCATAGAATCCACTTGAATTATGAGTGGCTAAGTGCTGATGATGTCTTTTATACCCATCATTACACAATATCTATTGTATAAAATTATTTTTGTCATAGTAAAATCACACTATACCTACACACTGTATCTCTGAACTATATCCAGGCATATTACCCATGCTTATAAAGTCAATCCCAACTCATCGTGATGCCTTGTAGATCAGAGTAGCACTGAACTCTATAGGATTGTCAATGGCTATACTGCCTAAGGCATTTGACTGCTAACCAGAAGGCTGGCGGTTCAAACCCACCAACCACTCCTTAGAAGGGATTTTGGGCAATCTACTTCCGTAGTGATACTGCCTCAGAAACCCAGGGGGCATCGCTATGAGCTGGATCCAACTCAATGGCAGTGAGTTTGGTTTTGGTAATCTTACTAAAGTAGATCACCAGGCCTTTTTTTTTTTTTTTTTTGACATTGCTGAGTGGATTTGAACCACCAACCTTTCGGTTAATAGCTGAGCACAAACTGTTTTCACCATCTAGGGACCTTTTCCAGACATATTAGAGGCCTTAAAATATTCTAAATTTCCAGAACACAGCAAAATCCTGGTAAATACCCAGCTATAGATTTTAGTTTTACCTCTAAAGTGAGTTGATTGATTTCCATGCTGGCCATCTGGAACTATGACTAGGCTTAAAATGATTTTTAAGTGAAAATACCACAGTAGCTAAAATAATATTTCTAAAACCCATTTTCCACTTGCTCAGAAAACAAATGCACTGAAGCTAAAAAGAGAGAGATTATTTAAACCATCATTTAATCCTTAACAATTCCATTGCATTATTTACTCTTTTTCATGTCCAGCTAGAAATAGTGCCTCTCTGGGGAATTGTTTCTGCTGATAAATCTTCAAAGATGTGAGGCAAAGCATCTCATTCATCAACTCCAAAGGACCTAAACATGGAGGTGGTTGTTTG
>NW_006921816.1:5307196-5339897 GCF_000298275.1 Orycteropus afer afer | reverse complement strand
CAGAAGTCTGAACTCACAGATTGAGATTAACTATGAAAAGAAGTAACTACCATCTCAACTCAAAATTTTTGGAAAGTTCAAAGCATAAATGTCTAATACTGCAAATAGAGTGAATCAAAAACATAACAAATTTTCCCTAAGATATAAAAATATTAAAGCTACATCTCTTTATTTATACTTGTCTATTTTAAATAAGCTGGAGTCAATGTGGTCAAATTATGGGTCTGTTTTGCTTGACAGTGACATTGAAGCAAGCATGTTCAGGTCTCCCTTAAGTGAGACATATCAGGAGGAACAAGTCTCTCCCTAAGATGAGCTTAGCCTCCAAGTTTAGAATATGAAAGTACACTTTTCTACAAAAAAAAATTTGGAAGTAGAGCATGTGACAAAATGTATTGGCATTCTACGCAGGAAGTTAGCTTTCAAACAGCTTTCTTTCTTATAGGTGTTGAAATATACTCCTCCCTCCAAGCAGTAAACAGGTAGTGATTCATTAGCATAATGGCATAGAAAAACAGATGACCTTGAGCTGTGTGAATGGATTTTTCTATTGCGTGGAGTTGCAGTAATGGTAATGAATCATCATTTCCACCCGATACTCCTCCCTTCTTTTCATTTTGCTGAAATGAAGGGTATATTCCCTTCTGGAAGAAAGGCATAAAGACAAGACTTTATAAACTAAAGTTGGGAAATGATTCCCTCAGATACAGAAATTTGGCTTGGGAAATCAACTGTCTATACCAAGATTCCAAAGAATTAAATATTTTCATTAAATGTGAGAAATCTGTGTTTTTTAATTCTTTTTTATATATACAAAATACAAATGACTAAATTTTCAAAAGATGGTTGGGAATGACAACCATCTAGAATGGCAAGAGGTTCCTTTTATAAGAAATTATTCCTTTAAAGACATATTTTAATCCAAAATCCCAAGATAATCTTTTTGAACATCGAACTTCCCTTTCCTTCTATGTACATGAGCAGAGTTTCTCTTAATTAATTGCACTATACTTAGAGAATTTCTCCTGATCAATGATTTAAAATGTTCTTACAGCAAGGAAAGGATTCCTTGAGTGGTGCAAATGATTAAAGTAGCATGGCTACTAAACTAAAAGGCGGAGTTTCAAATCCACACAGAGGCACTTCAGAAACAAAATCTACTTCTGAAAAATCAGCAGTTGAAAACCCTGTGGAGCAAAATTCTCCTCTGAAGCACATGAGGTTGCCCTGAGTCAAAATTAACAACTGATTTGGTATTTTCCTTTATTAAGGAAAGGAAAGGAAAAGAACAAGGTGTTTGGGGATTTCATAGGGAATAAAAAAGAACTTAATCTACCCAACAACTTTTTCCCACCTATATTGCTGTTGGGAGCTCTGGTGGAGTACTGCCTAAGGCATTTGACTGCTAACCAGAAGGTTGTGGTTCAAACCTACCAGCCACTCTTCGGAAGGAAGATAGGGCAATCTACTTCCATAGTGATACTGCCTCAGAAATCCAAGGAGGGATCACTATGAGTCAGAAACAACTCTGACGGCAGTGAGTGAGGTGTTGTTGTTAGGTGCCATGGAGCAGGCTCTGACTCATAGAGACCCTACATACAACAGAACAAAATACTGCCTGGTTCTATGACAAACTCACAATATTTGCTATGCTTGAGCCCGCTGTTATAGCCATGGTGTCAATTCATCCTATGGAAAGTCTCCCACTTTTTTGCTGATCCTCTACTTTACCAAGCATTGATATCCTTCTCCAGGGATTGGTCCCTTTTGACAATATGACCACATTCTGTGAGATGAAATCTGCCCATCCTCACCTCTAAGGCACATTATATCTATACTTGTCCCAAGACAAATTTGCTTGTTCTTCTGGCAGTCCATGGTATTTTCAGTATTCTTCACCAACACTACAATTGAAACAGATCAATTCTTCTTCAGTCTTCTTTATTCATTGTCCAGCTTTCACTTATATAAAAAAACAAATACCAAACTCACTGCCACCAAGTTGATTCTGACTCATAGCAACCTCTATTGGGTTTCCAAAGCTTTCTTCCTTGGAGTGACAGAGGGTTTGAACCACCAACTTTCAGAATAGCAGTCAGATGCCTTTACCAGTACACCACCTGAGCTCCTTTCACTTACATATGAGACCATTAAAAAACACCAAGGCTTGGATCTAGTGCACCTTAGTCTTCAAGGTGACATCTTTGCTCTTTAACACTTTGAAGAACTCTTTTATAGTAGATTTGTCAAGTGCAAAACATCATCTGGTTTCTTGATTGCTGTTTCCTTGAGTGCTGATTATGGATCCAAGTAAAATGAAATCCCTGACAGCTTCTATCTTTTCTCCATTTATGTTGCATATTGGTCCAATTACAAGGACTTTTATTTTCTTTATGTTGAGGTGTAAAACATACTGAAGATTGCAGACTTTGATCTTCATCAACAAATGATCAAGTCATCTTCAATTTCAGCAAATAATGTTGTGTCATCTTCATATTACAAGTTTTTAATGAGTCTTCCTCTAATCCTGATGCTGTGTTCTTCATATTGCTGTTAGGTGTCATTGAGTCAGTTCTAACTCATAGAGACCCTATATACAACAGAATGAAACACTACCATGTCTTTGTGCCATCCCCATAATCCTTGCTATACCTAAGCCCATCATTGCAGCCACAGTGTCAATCCATCTCATTGAGGGTCTCCCCCTTTTTCACTGAGTCTCCACTTCACCAAGCATGATATCCTTCTCCAGGGAAAGGTCCCTTCTGACAACATGATAAAGTAAGTGAGACAAAGTCTAGGCATTCTCGCTTCCAAGGACCATTCTGGCTATACTCTTCCAGGACAGATTTGTTCGTTCTTCTGGCTGTCCATGGTATTTTCAATATTCTTTGAAAACATCAAAATTCAAAAGCAACAGATCTTCGTCAGTCTTCCTAATTCACTGTTCAACTTTCACATGCATGTGTTGTTGTTAGGTGCCATGGAGTTGTTTCTGACTCATAGCGACCCTATGCACAGCAGAACAAAACACCACCCAATCCCGCTCCACCTCCATGATCCTTGTGAAACTTGAGCCCATCATAGAAGCCACAGTGTCAATCCATCTCATTGAAGGCTTTCCCATCTTTCATCGACCCTCCACCTTACCAAACACTGACATCCTTCTCCAAGGAATGGTCCCTTCTGACAACATGACCAAAGTAGGAGAGACGAAGTTGGGCCATTCTAGCTTCCAAGGAGCATTTCAGCTGCACTTCCTCCAGGACAGATCTGTTAGTTCTTTTAGCAGTTCATGGTACTTTCAGTACTCTTCGCCAGCACCACAACTCAAAAGCATTGATTCTTCCTTGGTCTTCCTTATTCTTTGTCCAGCTCTCATATGCATATGAGGCAATTGAAAATATCATGGCTTGTGTCAGGCACATCTTAGTCCTCAAGGAGACATCTTTGCTCCTCAGAACTTGAAAGAGGTCCTTTGCAGCAACTTGCCCCATGCTATACGTCATCTACTGTCCTGTCTGCTGCTTCCATTGGTGTCGATAGTAGAACCAAGCAATGTGAATTCTTTGACAACTTCAATCTTTTCTCCATTTATCATGATACTGCTTTCTGGTCCAGTTGAGAGGATTTTTGTTTTCTTTATATTGAGTTGTAATCCATACTGCAGACTGTATTCTTCAATCATCCTCAGTAAGTGCCTCAAGTCATCCTCACTTTCAGCAAGCAAAGTTCTGTCATCAGCGTATCACAGGTTGTTAATGATTTTTCCTCCAATCCTGATGGGACATTTTTCTTCATTTAGTTCAGCTTCTCAGATTATTTACTCAGCATATAGATTGAATAAGTATGGGGAAATGATACAACCCTGACCCACTCCCTTCCTGATTTTAAACCATGCAGTGTCTCCTTGTTCTGTTCGAACAACAGCCTCCTGGTCAATGTACAGGTTCCTCATGAGTACAATCAAGTGTTTGGGAATTCCCGTTCTTCTCAATGTTATCCACAATTTGTTATAATCCACATATTCAAAAGTCTTTGCATAGTCAATAAAACACAAGTAAACATCTTTCTGGTATTCTTTGCCTTGAGCCAAGATCCATTTGACAACAGTTATGATATCCCTTGTTCCACATCCTCTTCTGAATCCAGCTTGCACCTCTGGAAGTTCTCTGACAATATATTGCTACAACCATTTTTGAATTATCTTCAGTAAGATCTTACTTGTGTGTGATATTAATGATATTGTTCGATAATTTCCACATTCTGGGGGAACGTCTTTCTTTGGAATGGGCACAAATATGGATCTCTTCCAGTCAGTTTGCCAGATAGCTGTCTTCCAAATCTCTTGGCATAATCGAGTGAGTGCCTCCAGTGGGGTATCCATGTGTTGAAATATCTCATTGGGCATTCCGTCAGTCCCTGGAGCTTTGTTCTTCACCAATTCCTTCATTGCAGCTTTGACTTTCTCCTTCAATACCATTGGTTCTATATCACATGCCATCTCCTGAAATGGATGAAGATAGACCAGTTCTTTTTGGCACAGTGACTGTGTATTCCTGCCATCTTCTTTTGAAGTTTCCTGCATCATTCAATATTTTGCCCATAGAATCTTTCAATATTGCAACTCAAGGCTTAAATTTTTTCCTCAATTCTTTCAGCTTGAGAAATGCCAAGTGTGTTCTTCCTTTTTGATTTTCTAACTCCAAGTCTTTGCAGATTTTGTTATAGTATTTGGCTTTGTTTTCTCAAGCTGCTCTTTGAAATCTTCTGTTCAGCTCTTTTATCTTGTCAGTTCTTCCATTTGCTTTAGCTACTCTCCACTCAAAGGAAAGTTTCACAATCTCTTCTGTCATCCATTTTGGTCTTCTCTTCTTTTCTCATCTTTTTAGCAACCTCTTGCTTTCTTCATGGATAATGGTCTTGATGTCATCCCACAATTATTTTGGTTTTGGTCATTGGTGTTCAATGAATGAAATCTATTCTTTAGATGGTCTCTAACTTCAGTAGGGATATATTCAAGATCATATTTTGGCTCTCATGGACTTGTTTTAATTGTGTTTAACTTCAAGTTGAACTTGCATATGAGCAGCTTCAGGAGCACAACCAGCTCCTGGCCTGGTTTTGGCTGAAGGTATCGAGCTTTTCCATTGCCTCTTGTCACAGATGTAGTCAATCTGATTCCTGTTTGTTCCATCTGGTGAAGTCCACGTGTACAGCTGCTATTTGTGTTGTTGAAAAAAGGTATTTGCAATGAATAAGTTGTTGGTCTTGCAAAATTCTACCATGGGATTTCCAGCATTATTTCTGTCAACAAGGCCAAATTTTCCAGCTACCAGTAATTTTTCTTTGTTTCCAACTTTTGCATTCCAGTCACCAGTGATAATTGCATGTTCAGTCAATTTCAGACTGCAGAAGTTGATAAAAATCTTCAGTTTCATTATCTTTGGCTTTAGTGGTTGGTGCATAAATTTGAATAACAGCATGTGAGGCTGTTGAAAATACCATGGCTTGGGTTAGATGCACCTTAGTCTTCAAAGTGAATCTTTGTTCTTCAACACTTTAAAAAGGTCCTTTGCAGCAGATTTACCCAGTGCAACACAACATCTGATTGCTTGACTGCTGTTAATTGTAGATCCAAGTAAAATGAAATCTTTGACAACTTCAATCTTTTCTCCATTCATTGTGATGCTGCTTATTCATCTACTTGTGAGGATTTTTGTTTTCTTTATGTTGAGGTGTAATCCATACTATAGACTGTAGTCTTTAATCTTCATCAGTAAGAGTTCCAAGTCATCTTCATTTCAGCAACAAGCTTGTGCCATCTACATATCATAGGTTGTTAATGAGTCTTCCTCCAATCCTATTGCCATGTTCTCCTTCATATAGTCCAGCTTCTTGGATTATTTGCCCAGCAAACTGATTGAATAGGTATGGTGAAAGGGTACAACCCTGACACACACCCTTCCTGATTTAAACCCCTTGTTCTGTTTGAACAACAGTCTCCTGGTCTATATACAGGTTCTTCCTGAGTACAATTAAGTGCTCTGGAATTCCCATGCTTTGCAATGTTATCCATAATTTCTTAAATTCCACACAGTCAAATGCTTTTCATTGTCAATAAAACACAAATAAACATCTTTCTGGTATGTTTTACTTTCATCCAAGATCCATCTAACATCAGCAATGATATCCTTTGTCCCACATCCTCTTGTGAATCCATCTTGCATTTCAGGAAGTCCCAGTCTATATACTGCTGCAACCATTTTTCAATTATCTTCAGCAATATTCTATTTGGGTGTGATATTAATGATAATGCTTGATAATTTCCACAAATGGTTGGATTACATTTGTTTGGTATGGGTTCAAATATGGATTTCTTCCAGTCAGTTGGCCAGGTGCTTGTCTTCTAAATTTCTTGGCATAGGCAAGTAAGTGCCTCTAGCACTGCATCTGGAGTTTGTTGAATCATTTCAATGGGTATTCTGCCAATTCCTGAAGCCTTGTTTCTCTCCAATTCCTTCAGTGCAGCTTCAACTTCTTCCTTTGGTACCATTGGTTCTTGATCGTATGCCACCTCCTGAAATAGTTGAACATCAACTAATTCTTTTTGGTACAGTGACTCTGTATTCCTCCCATCTTCTTTTGATGTTTCCTGCATCATTCAATATTTTGCCCTCAGAATCCTTCAATATTACAACTCAAGGCTTGAATTTTTTCTTCAGTTCTATCAGCTTCAGAAATGCTGAACATGTTCATGTCTTTTTGTTTTCTAACTCCAGGTTTTACATGTTTCATTATAATAATAGTCTTTGTCTTCTTGAGCTGCTCTCTGAAATCTTCCATTGAGTTCTTTTACTTCATCATTTCTTCCATTTTCTTTAGCTACTTTCTGTTCATGAGCAGGTTTCAAAGCCTCTTCTGACATCTATTTTGGTCTTCTCTCTTTTTCCTGTCTTTTTATAACCTTTTGCTTTCTTCATGTATGATGTTCTTGATATCATCTCACAACTCATCTGATTTTCAGTCACTGATGTTCAGTGTGTCAAATCTATTTTTCAGATGGTCTCTAAATTCAGGTGGGATATAGTCAAGGTTATAGTTTGTCTCTTGTGGAATTCTTTTAATTTTCTTCAGCTTCAGCTTGAATTTGCATATGAGCAATTGATGGTCTGTTCCACAGTCAGCTCCTGGCCTTGTTTTGGCTGAAGATATTGAGCTTCTCCATTGCCTCTTTCGACAGATATAGTTGATCTGATTTCTGTGTATTCCTTCTGGAGAGGTTCACCTTCTTTATATAGCTTCTTGTATTATTTGCTCAGAAAAAGTATGGTGAAAGATACAACCCTGACATACAATTTTCCTGATCTTAAACCATTCAGTATTCCTTTGTTCTGTTCAAACAACTGCTTCTTGGTCTATATAATGCCTCCTCATCACCAAAATTAAGTATTCTGGAACCACATTCTTCTCAATGTTATCCAGAATTTGTTATGATCCACACAATCAAATGTTTTTGAATTAGAAAACTTTATAATTAGCAGTGAACCATTGTCTAATATAGTGCCAGAAGATGAACCCCTCAGGTGAGAAATCACTTAAAATATAACTGGGGAAAAGCAGCCTCCTCAAAGCAGAGTTGACCTTAATGACATGAATGGAGTAAAGCTATCTGGACTTTCATTTGCTGATGTAGCATGATTTAAACTGAGAAGAAATAGCTGCAAACATCCATTAATAAAAGGAACGTGGGATGTACAAAGTAGGAATCTAAGAAAGTTGGAAGTTATCAAAAATGAAATGGAGCACATGAAGATTGTTATCTTAGGTATTAGTGAGCTCAAACAGACAGATATTGGCCATTTTGAATCAGAAAATAAAATGATCTACTATGACATGAATGAAAAATTGAAGAGGAATGGTGTCACATTCTGGGCCAAAGAGAACATTTCACGATCTATCCTGAAGTACAGTGCTGTAAGTGATAGTATTACATCCATATGTCTACAATGAACACCAATTAATACTATTATCATTCAAATTTACCCAAAAACCACTAAAGGCAAAAATGAAGAAATTGAAGGTTTTTACCAACTTCTGCAGTCTGAAATTGACCAAGCATGCAATCAAGATATATTAGCAATTACTGATGATTGGAATGCAAATGTTGAAAACAAAGAATCAGCATCAGTAGTTGGAAAACACGGCCATGGTCGTAGAAATGATGTCAGGAACCTCATGACAGAATTTCCAAGGCAGTAAATCTTTACAGAAATAGATTGCCCCACCTTCCTTCTGTGGACCCTTCAGTCCCAGTCACTCATTTCCTCAAGTTGTTAGGTTATGGACAAGAAGTTTTCATAACTTTGCCCCTGTTGTTGTTGTATGCTCTACTATATTCATGGATATCTTTGCCCATATATAAATACAAATGTAGAAATATCCCCTGTTAAATCTACATATGTTCATAGGTATAGTTCCATGCTCTTTCCCACCTCTGCTTAGCTTCATTGTCAATGTTTCCACTCTCATATTATTGTTAATACTGTTATTGCAGGATGTGTATGTAATAGTATTTACCTTTGTTGCCTTTAACACTTGTGCTCCTCCCAGTATCTTCCTTTGACTTAATTATTTTGTGCTGGCTTACCTCTTATAGTATATTACCTTTCCCTTCACCTTAAAATGTGTCTACTCTCTGGGAGCTCTGGTAGCATAGTGGCCACGGCACTTAACTGCTAACCAGAAGGCTGGCGGTTCAAATCCACCAGCCACTCCTTGGAAGGAAGATGGGGCAATCTACTTCCTTAGTGATACTGCCTCAGAAACCCAAGGAGGGGTCTCTATGAGTCGGGTCCAACTCGACGGCAAACAACAACAACAACAACACACTCTAGTTAGTTAATCACTCTCTCTTCCCTTCCCACCCCTGAAAACCATCAAATAAAGTTTCTTTCTGTGCGTAAACTTTATCTTGACTTTTTACTATAGTGGGCTCATGCAATATTTGTCCTTTTATGATTGACTGATTTCACTCAGCATAATGTCTACCACCTCAGAAACACAAGGAGGGGTCACTATGAGTTGGGGACGACTTGACAGCACATAACAACAACAACAACAACAACAACAATGTCCTCTAAGTTCATCTGCCTTATGAGGTGTTTAACAGACTCATCATTATTCTTTAATATTGCATAATATTCCATTGTGTTCATATACTGTAGTTTATTTATCCATTCATCCATTGAAGGGCATTTAGATTTCTTCCATATGTTTGCTACTGAGACTGTGAATAATGCTGCAATGAACATGAGTAAGCATATATCTGTTCATGGCACAGTTCTTATTTATCTAGGTGGTACACCTAGTAGTCGGATTGCTGGATCATGATATTTCTATTTCTAACTTTTAAAGGAAGAGCCATACTGATTTCCATAGTGATTGTAACCTTTCGTAGTTCCACCATGAATAACATTTGTTTGTTTGTTTTTAACTTTGCTATTACTGTTGGAAGGGAGGTCTGGTGGCACAGTCATTAAAGCATCTGGCTACTAACCAAAATGTCTATGGCTCAAACCCAACAATTTGCTCTGAGGGAAAAAGATGAGGAAGTCTGCTTCCTTAAAGATTTACAGCCTTGGAAGCCCTGTAGTACAGAACTATTCTATCCAAAACAAAGAAAGGGGGGGGGGTAAGGAGGAGGGATTCTATGAGTCAAAATAAATTCAATGGAAGTGGATTTTGTGTTCATTACAGTTGGTGTGGGATGATATCTCAATGTTGTTTCATTGCTCTGTACTTCATAAAATGTGTGTTAAATTCTCTCTAATAGTTAATGATTGTGAGTATTTCTTCCTGTGTTTTTTAACTTCCTGAATGGCTTCTTCTGTAAAATGTTTGTTTATATCCTCCGCCCATTTTTTAATTAGGTTATTTGTCTTTTTGTTGTTGAGGTGCTGACGTTTCATATAAATTTTAGAGATTAGTCCCCTGTCCAGTGTGTCTTTGCCAACCAGTTTCTAGGTTCTCTTTCACTCTTTACATGAAGTCTTTTGTTGTACATAAATGTTTAATTTTAAAAATTATTTTTTGATATGTTGTTGGATTCCATTGGCTAGGATTTTATTGAGAATTTTTGTGTCAATTTTTGTGTCAATATCCCTTTTCATGAGGGATAAGGCAAGGCAACCATTGCCGTGGAGTCGGATCCGACCCATAGAGACCCCTCCTTGGGTTTCTGAGGCAGTATCACTATGGAATTAGATTGCCCAACCTTCCTCCCAGGGAGTGGCTGGTTTCTGGTTAGCAGTCAAGTGCCTTAGCCACTATGCTACCAGAGCTCCCTCATGAGGGATATTGTTCTGTAATTTTCTTTTTTTAATAATGTCTTTCCTGATTTTGGAAGTAAGGCTATGTTAGCTTTATAGAATGGAATCATGAGTATTTCATCTTTTTCTATGTTATGGAATAGTTTGAGTAGAATTAGTGTCAGCTCTTCTCTGAATGTTTTGTGCAATTCACCAGTGATACTGCCAGGGCCATGACTATTTTATTGTAATTTTGCTTATGAATTCTCTAATTACTGCTTTTGTGATGCGTCTGTTCAAATTTTCTACCTTAAATTGTGGCTTGGGTAGGCAATGTGTTTCTAGAAATTGGTCCATTTCTTCTAGGCTTTCAAATTTGTTGGAATACAGTTCTTCATAGTACTCTATTATTATCCATTCATTTCAGTAAGTTCTATTGTGACATCACCTATTTCATTTCTTATTTATTATTTGCATCTTGTCTTTCTTTTCCTTTGTTAAATTAGCTTGTAATATGTCAATTTTGTTAATCCTTTAAAAAAACACCTTTTAATCTTGATTCTTTCTGTTGTTTTTCTGTTTTCTGTTTCATTTATTTCTGTTTGACTCTTCATTCTTCCCTTTCCTCTGGTGACTGTAGGCTTAGATGTTGAGTTAAAGTGTTGCTTTTTGTTATCTCTTCTTTTTTTGATGTGTGCATTTATTGCTATAAATTGTTCTCTGAGTACTATTTTTGTTGTATCCCAAAGATTTTGGTATCTTGTGCTTCCTTCTCATTTAATTCAAGGTTTTTTTGTTGTTGATGTTTTAATTTAATTTTTTTATTTTTTTGATTCTTCTTTACCCAGTAGTTTTTAAGCAGTGTGTTTTAGGTTTCTATGTATTTGATTTTTTCCTTGATCTTTCTGTTATTGATTTCTAATTTTCTAGCACTGTGATCTGACAAGATGCTTTGTAGTATTTTGATATTTTTTAATTTATTGAGGCTTGCTTTGTCATCTAACATGTCATCTATTCTGGAAAACGTTCTGTGTGTAGTGGAAAAGAATTTACAGGGTGCTGTTGTTTGGTGAAGTGTTCTGCGTACATCTATGTGGTCTAATTGGTTGATTGTGTTGTTCAGATCTGCTTTATCTTCCATGAGTTACTTTCTAATTGCTCTATCCTTCATGAAATATGTATTAAATTCTCCTGCTATTGTGGTGGATCTCTTTTGAATTCTGTTAGAGTTTGATTTATGTATTTTGGAGCTCTTCATTGGGTGTGTAGATATTATTTTTTCTTGGATTTAATTGACACTTTAATCATTATAGAATGCTCTTCCTTATGTCTTTTGCTGGTTTTTATCTTACAGTTTATTTTATCAGGAATTAATATACCCACTCTTACTCTTTTTTGGTTGCCATTTGCTTGTTTTATGTTCTTTCATCCTCTGATTTTTAGCTTGTTTTTTTCTTAATGTCTAAGGTGTGTCTCTTGTAGACAATATATTGATGGATCATGTTTTATTATTCATTCTACTACTCTCTGTCTCTTGACTTGTGTATTAATCCATTTACACTCACTGTATTTATCAATAAGTATGAATTTATTGTTATCATTTTGCTGTGATATTGTTTTGACTTCCTCTTTATTTGGAAGTTCTGTAGCTATATCATTTTTCTCTCTTTTTTGTGCAGTTACAGTCATTTACAAATTGACATCTCTGCTTTCCTATTTTTAGTCTGTTGGGTTAATTTTATATTTGATATTTCTTTATGTGGCCTTATTTCCTGGTGATATTGCCATCTTCATTTCTAGTTGTCTGTTGTTTTTGGTTCTTTGTCCAAAGGACTTCATTAGCATTTCTCATAAAATGGGTCTGGTTTTTACAGATTCCCCAGTTATGACACTAACTGGATATGTGACCTTGGTTAGTTCCGATCCTTTATTTCTGATCTTTTAAGTAAGGGGATTGAGACAAAGGAGTCAGTTTCAGTGAGTTTCCCCATTGTACACAAAGTGCTAGCTAATGAGGACAATGCTACCATGAGAAGACAATACAATCTTTCACTTATATTCCAATAAGATAAAAGACTCAAAAAAATTGTGCTTAAGAAAATAGTCCTAGAGTTTTACACTTATAGTAGCATCACTATATTCCATCAGGAATAATCTTACACTTGGGAAAGAAGCAAGAGAGAAGCTGTGAGATGTACTCAAATGAAAATATACCCTCCAATAGCTAGAAACTCTTAGATATACAGTGTGGTTGGTAGAATAAAATTCTAAAAAAGGATTATAAAGAAGAATGACAATCATGATAAACTGATGAAAATTAATGGTGACTTAGAGAGATATTCAATTTTTCTCATTTTCTTTAAAAGCTTGATAAATCATAAAATCTTTAAATGTATTGTTGAGTAATATAAGTAATAACCACTACTATAATATCTGAGAGCTCTGGTAGTGTAGTGCCTAAGGCACTTGACTGCTAATCAGAAGGCTGGTGGTTCAAATCCACCAGCCACTCCTCAGAAGGAAGATGGGGCAATCTACTTCCTTAGTGATACTGCCTTGGAAACCCAAAGAGGGGTCACTATGAGTCAGATCTGACTTGAAGGCACATAACAACAACAACTATAATATCCAGCATGCCTTGAAGTGTTATGATGTGTCAGAAATTCTAAATTATAAATTAACTGTTTAATTTATTCTTTGTAGTAGCTATATTACTACATTGGTCATTCGAAGCACGATGGTGAGACTTTGTCTTGCTTAATTGGAACATATTATCAGAAAAGACCAAAAACCAAACCAAACTCACTGCCATTAAGTCAGATCCAACTCATAACAACCCCTCCTTGGGTTTCCAAGGTGGTATTACTACGGCATTACTTCCTTCTGAAGAGTGGCTAGTGAGTTTGAACCACCAACCTCCTGGATAGCAGACCAATTGCTACAAATGAGCAATATATTTGGTAAAGTTGAGGAGTAAAAGAAAATGAGGGAATCCTTCAAGAAGATGAATTGACATAGTAGCCACAGCTATAGGCTCAAACATATCAAAGATTATGGAGAAGGAATAGGACTGGGAAATAATTTTCATTCTCATATATGTAAGTTCACCATGAGTTGGAGCAGCCTCAATGGTAAATAACAACAACCATAACTACATAGATATCAAATATATACAATTATTTTTATTTTAAAGATGAGGAACACAAAGGAAGAAAGAGAACAGAAATAATTTGAGGTTGTACAGTCCCTAATAATGACAAAACCAGCAAGTGAACCAAACCCAAATCGGTCCTCTTAGAAGTTATGTTCCACTGCATCTTGCTTATGTTTGATTAACCTATTTCAAGGTATAGTTCTATTTTTCAAGGAGAGAAAATACTTATTCCAATTTAAAGAAAAACTATACCATTGTTGTTGCTGTTAGGTACATTTCAATCAGTTCTGTTTCATAGTTACCATACATAAAACAGAACAAATCATTGCCTTGTTGTATGCCATCCTCACAATCTTTGCAATGTTTGAGCCCATTTTTGCAGCCACAGTGTCAATCCAACTCAATAAGGGTCATCTTCTCTCTACCTGACCCTTTGTTTGTTATGTCCTTCTCCAGGGACAGGGCCCTCCTGATAATATACCCAAAATATGTGAAATGAAGTTTTACCATTCTTGTTTATAAGCACATTCTGACTGTATATCTTCCAAAATAGATTTGGTCTTTCTTCTGGCAGTCCATGGTATATTCAATATACTTCAGCAACACCATAATTAAAAGACATCAATTCTTCTTCAACCGTGCTTATTCATTGTCCAGCTTTCACAGGCACATGAGGTGATTGAAAATACAATCCCTTGGGTCAGTTGCTTCTTCCTCCTCTTTAACACATTAAAGAGCTCTTTTGAAAAAGATTTGCCCAGTGCCATACAACATTTGATGTCTTCACTTGTTTCCATGGGCTTTGAATGTTCATCCAAGTAAAATGAAATCCTTAATGACTTTAGTCTTTTCTCTGTTTATCATATGCTACTTATTAGTCCAGTTGTGAGGATTTTTGTTTTTTAGGCTGAAGCGTAATCCATACTTAAGACTGTAGTCCTTGATCTTCATCAGTAAGAGCTTCATGTCTTCTTCACTTTCAGCAAGCAAAGTTGTGTCATCTACACATTACAGGCTGTTAATGAATCTTCCTCCAGTCCTGATGGCATATTCTTCTTCATTTAGTTCAGTTTCTAAGTGTATGTGCTCAGCATACAGATTGAATCAGTATGGTGAAAAGATACACCTTAACACAACTTTCCTGATTTAATCATACAGTATCCCCTTGTTCTGTTTGAATAACTGCCTCCTTGTCTATGTATAAGTCCCTCATGAGTACAATTAAGTATTCTGAAATTCCTATTCTTCACAATGTTACCATGATTTGTCATGATTCACACAAGGAAATGCCTTTCCATAGTCAACCAAACACAGGTAAACATCTTTATGGTATTCTCTGCCTTCAGCCAAAATCCATGTGACACTAGCAATCATATCCCTTGTTCCATACCCTCTTCTGAATCCAGCTTGAATTTCTGACAGTTTCCAGTCAATGTACTGCTTTAGCAATTTTTCAATTATCTTCAGCAAAATTTCACTTGTATGTGATGTTAATGATACAAAACCAAAACCCCACTCCCTGCTGTAGAGTCGATTTTGACTCACTGCAATGCCTCTTTGGGTTTCTGAGGGAGTATCTCTATGGAAGTAGATTGCCCAGTCATCCTTTGGGGGGAGTGGCTGGTGGGTTTGAACCACCAGCCTCTGGTTAGCAGTCAAATGTCTTAGGCACTAATGATATGGCTCAATAATTTCCACAATCTGTTGGATCACCTTTCTTTGGAATAAGATCAAATATGGATCTCTTCCAGTTGACTGGACAGGTAGCTGTGTTGCAAATGTCTTGGCATAAACAAGTGAGGGTTTCCAGGTTTTCATTCATTTGTTGAAACATCTAAATGATTTTTCAGTCGATTCCTGAAAACTTGTTTTTCATTAATTCCTTCAGCATAGCTTGGACTTCTTCTTTTAGTATTATCAGTTCTTGATCATATGGTACCTCATGAAATGTTTGAATGTGAACAATTCTTTTTGGTACAGTGACTCTGTGTATTCCTTCTTTTGCTGCTCCCTGAGTCATTCAGTTTTTGCCCATAGAATTCTTGAATATTGCAATTCAAGATTTGAATTGTTTTCTTCAGTTCTTTGAACTTGAGAAATGCCAATCATGTTCTTCCCTTTTGGTTTTCTTATTCCAGGTCTTTGCACCTTTCATTATAAAACTTTATTTCTTCTCAAGCTGCCTTTTGAAATCTTCTGTCCAGTTTTTTATTTCATAATTTCTTGCATTTGGTTTAGCTATTCTACATTGAAGAGCAAATTTCAGAGTCTCTTGTGACTTACATTTTTGTCCTTTCTGTATTTCTTGTCTTTTATTGACCTTTGCTTTCTTCATATATGATTTCCCTGCTGTCATCCCACAATTCATCTGATCTTCAATCACTTGTACTCAATGTGTCACATCTATTGTGGAGATGGTCTCTAAGATCAGTGGGATATACTTAAGGTTGTACTTTGGCTCTTATGGACTTGTTTTTATTTTCTTTAACTTCAACCTGAACTTCCATATGTGTAACTGATGGTCTGTTCCACAGTTGGTCCTGGCTTTGTTCTGATTCTGATACTGAGTTTCTCCTTGTTTTTTTTAGGAGCTCTGGTGGCATAGTGCTTAAGGCATTTGACTGCTCACCAGGAGGCTGGCGAGCCATGCCTCAGAAGGAAGATTGGGCAATCTTCTTATGTAGAGATACCACCTCAGAAGCCCAAGAAGGAGTCGATATGAGTTGCTATGTTTTCTTTCCACAGATGTAGTCTGTTTGGTTCCTGTCTATTCTATCTGGTGCAGGTTAAGTGTAAAATTACTATTTGTGTTATTGAAAACAGATATTTGTGATGAATAAGTCATTGGTATTGCAAAAATGCCTGTAAAACTATTTAATCAGCTGTTCAAGACTGTCCCACCTATGGAGCTACTTGAACTAAATAGCAAAATTTACACTTTTCAGAGAAATAGCAAATAAGAGAAAGAGTGGAGAATATAAAGCTATTGGATTTCTCCTTTGTAAATTTTTCAAAATATTTCACCAAACCTGGAGATTTAGCTTTCATTTATTTTCTATAATTGAAAGAGTGTAAATAACATTGTTCTGAAAAGTTAAAGAAAGTGTTCAAGTATTTATGTATGATTTCTTGCATGCAGTTTATATTTTAGAGTTCAGTCATGTGTTTAGTTATACATGCCTTTTAAGAAACTTAACTCAACCAGGTGACCACTCTCAGATTTAGATTCATTGGATTTCATCAGTGGACCATTAGTTTTTACTCATCTTTTAATAATTCACTAGGAAATAATTTCCCTTTCTTGCATATTTGCCTCACTTTTTTGTTGTTGCTATTAGGTGCTGTCAAATCAGTCCCAACTCATAGTCACTTTATACACAACAGAAAAATACAACGTCTAGTCCTGCACTATCCTCACAATTATGTCTATAAAATAAATTATAAATCCATTGCCATAGCCACTGAGTAAATCCATCTCATTATTAGTTTTACTCTTTTTTGCTGACCCTCCACTTCACCACACATGATATTCTTTTCCAGGACTGGAAAAGAACATTACCAACGTACAAGAGAGAAAGTCTGGCCATTCTCCTTTCTAAGAAGCATTCTAGCTGTACTTCCTCAAAGATAGATTTTTTCGTTCTTCTAGCAGTCTGTAGCACATTCAATATTCTTCACCAAGAACACAATTCAAATGCATCAATCCTTCAGCAGTTTTCCTTTTTCATTGTCCAGCTTTCACATGCATGTGACGCTATTGAAATGACTTGTATCAGGCATAGCTTAGTCTTCAAAGTGACGTCTTTGATCTTCAACACCTCTTCCTGCCCAAAAGACCTCTGTGCTCATAAAACAAATTTTTGTATCCTTTCACCAAGAACTTCTAGTGCCCCATAACAATGAGAATAAAGAGCATCAAATTACCTCTCCTCATTGATTTATTAAACATGTCCATGTATATTGTCACTATGTAAAACACTCTTCAGTTTCTCACCTCCTATCACTTCCCAGCCATGACATCATTGCAAAATGATGTAGTGAGTAGGACATAGTGTCCTACTCAAGTGGAGTCTAGATAGATAGAGAGCTGCCTTTGTGCCTTTGTCCAACTCATTGTGACCTTATGTATAACTGAATGAATGCTTCCCTGCCCTGCATCATCCTTACCATTACTAACAAGATTTGAGTCTATTGTTGAGGCTCTTGTGCCATTCAATCTCAGCAAGGTCTCCCCTGCCCTTGCTGGCCCTTTACTTCACCAAACATGATGGCCTCCTCCAGCAATTGATTCTTTCTGATGACATGTTCAAAGTAAGCAAGTCATACAACATTCTGTTGTGATCCACAAGGCTTTCATTACCTAATTTTCTGAAGTAGATATTCAGGCATTTCTTCCTAGCTTGTCTTAGTCTGGAAGGCCTGATGAAGACTGCCTTCCATAGGTGACCCTGATGGCATTTTAAATACAAGCCAGATTTTCAAATTTATATCTTAAGTTCTGATTTCTTGTCCACTTTGGGACCTTTTTTTCAGCCTCCACCTTACAATTTAAATGCTTTAACCCATGAACTCAGTGTCGAAACTGAATTCACAATTCTACCTCATTCCACTCCTACACCCCAATCTCTCTGTTTCAGTGACTAACATTAAAATATTTTAGAGTTTTCTTTGATTGTTATCTTCTTTTCATTTCTTATATACAATCAGTCATCAAATCCTGTAAACATATCCATCAAAATGTCGAAGATGTGTTCTTTCATTTTAATCTAAACTCTCATAGCTTTGTTCTGAGTTATTGCAATGGCTTCTCAACTAGTCAATCTAATTTCAATCTCTATCTCTTCTACATTCTGAACACTATGTTCTGTTTAGTTTTCTTATTCATGACAGTCCTGTTCTCAACGCTCATAAAATCAAATCATGTTTCTCATTCTGGCTTTTTCAGTTGTAAAAAAGTAGGTTAACTTATTTCTCCTAACTTCTGTTGTTCTGAAGCATAAGTACTTTCCCTGATTATGTTTTCTCACCAATTCCACAAATTTGTGCTTAATATTCTCTTTCCATTACCATTATATACAACTTCCACACTCAATATTCTCTCTAAGTTTTTGATAATTCTTTTCTTTTGACTAAAATTTTATACCCATATGCCATCAAAGAAAATATCTCCTTTTTAAAACTATTTTGATTTCTATGGCTTCATTCCTGTCCTAACTTGTTTAACATTTGCTAATCATACCATACACTCTGATGCCTACACCAGGGATAGTTATCTTCTGGGGGACAGAAAGATGGGTATCTCTTCTGCACATAAAATATATAGGTCGCTATTCACTTAATTTATAAAATCTTCCTGTTTAAAATTTTATTTAAATTATTAATATTTAATTATGGAAATTGTCTCAGTTAAGCACCATAAGTACAAGATGAACAAATCTGATTTAGAAGAAATACAGACAGAATGCTTCTTAGAAGCAAGGATGGTGAGATTTTGTCTCACTTACTTTAGATATTTTATCAAGAGGAACCAGTCTCTGGAGAAAGATGTCATACTTAGTAAAGTAGAGGGTCAGTAAAAAGAGGAATACCCTCAATGAGATTGAAGCAACTGGACAATGGGCTTAAATATAGCAAAAAATGTGAGAATAGTGGTGGACACAGAAATGACTCAGTCTGTTGTACACAGGATGGTTATGACTCAGAACTAACTTAATGACACCTATTAACAAAAAGCACTCATTCATTTTTCTTTTTTATATATAAGTTATTTGTTGCTGTTGAGAATGCACAAAGCAAAAACAGACAACAATTCAAATTTCTACACATATGATTCAATAACATTGATTCATTCTTTCAGTTGTACAATCATTCTCACCTTCCCTTTCTGAGTTCTTCCTCCTCCATTAACATAAACTCACTGTCTTCTAAAGTTCATAATCTTTTGAGTTGCTGTTGTCAACTTGATGCCACATAGATAGATCTTAAAAGATCATAATGCTCATATCAAACAGTCCTTACTAGTTAAGCTAAACTATTGTTTGGTATTAAGGATACTTCAGGGGGATATTTTCAGTTAAATGTTTAAAGATGATCTTAGGGCAATAGTTTCAGGGGTTCGTCAAGCCTCCATGGCACCAAAAAATCTGAATTCTATAAGAATTTGAAATTTTATACAGTATCTTCCGCCTTTTTAACTGAAGTTTATGAAAGTTTTTGGGAAGGGAAAAAACAAAGCATGAAGTGAGACAGTAAATAAAAAATATGCTGAATCATAAATCTCAGAATCAACAGTGCTGCATTTGAATACATAGAACCATAGAAACTTAAATATGGAAGGGAGGGAAAGCAATTTGGTCAAAATTTCTTGAGTATTTACTATGTGGAATATTTTATCATGTTTAATGGAACTTGACCTTGAAGAGGTAGTTATCAAATGAGAGGTTTTATTTCTTTTTGTAAATGATATATATCATCAATATTTTTAAAAAAATAATATATCAAAAACTTGAAAAAAAGGGAAATAGAGGACAGTGGTTTCATTGGTGTTATTCTTGGCTTCCCTGTGGGAGAGCTGGTTACTAGACAACACACATCAAGCACAGTCACCAGCCATCCATGGAGTGTTACTATGGTGCTGAACAGGTTCCTGTAGAGCTTCCAGACTAAAGCAAACTTGGAATAAAGATCTGGCAATCTACTTCTCAAAATCAGCCAGTGATCTAATTTCATTACATATGGGGTCATCATGAGTTGATGGCTAATTCTGCAGCAGGTAATTACAATAACAATGATCTTATAATGTCATACTGGAGCATTTTCTTAAAGACCCAAACAAGAATTATTTAATTATCTAAGTTAACGAACCTTTCATTAGCTGTTATTTACATGTGAGCTATTGTTGTTGTTAGGTGCTGTCAAGCTGGCTCTGATCCATAGCAACCCTATGTACAACAGAACAAAACACTGATCATGCAACATCCTTACAATGTGTGCTATACTTGAGTCCATCATTGCAGTCACTCTGTCAATCCATCTCACTGAGAGTTTTCCCCTTTTTTGCCTCCTCTCCATTTTATCAAGCATAATATACTACTCCAGGGAATGGTCATTTCTGACAACATGATCAAAGCAGGTGAGACAAAGTCTGGTTATTCTTGCTTCCAAGGAGCATTCTGGCTGCACTTCTTCCAGGGCAGATTTGTTAGTTCTTCTGGTAGCCCATGGTACTTTCAGTATTCTTCACCAACACAACACAATTCAAAAGTATTAACACTTCTTCGGTCTTTCTTATGGCTTGGGTAGGGCACACCTTACTCTTCAAAGTGATATTTTTGCTGTTCAACACTTTAAAGAGGTCTTTTGCAACAGATTTGCTCAGTGCAATAACATGTAGGATTTCTTGGCTGCTGCTTGCTTTGGTGTTAATTATGGATCCAAGTAACATGAAATCTTTGACAACTTCAATCTTTTCTCCATTTATTGTGATATAAGCACTAGTCCAGTTGTGAGGATTTTTGTTTTCTTTATGTTGAGGTGTAATCCATACTGCACACTGTAGTCTTTAATCTTCATCAGAAAGTACTTCAGGTCATCCTCACTTTTAGCAACTACGGTTGTGCCATCTGCATATTACAAGTTGTTAATGAATCTCCCTATAATCCCGACACTATGTTCTTCTTCATATAGTCCAGCTTCTCAGACTATTTGCTCAGCATACAAATTGAATAAGTATGGTGAAAGTATACAATCCTGATGAACTACCTTTCTTATTTTAAACCATGCAGCATCCCCTTGTTCTGTTCAAATGACAACCTCCTGGTCTATATATAAATTTTTCATGGGGATAATTAAGGCTTCTGGAATTTCCATTCTTCTCAATGTTATCCCTAATTTCTTATGACCCATACCGTTGAATGCTTTTGCATAGCTGATAAAACACAAGTAAACATCTTTCTAGTATTCTCTGCCTTAGCCAAGATCCATCTGACATCAGCAACAATATTCCTGATTCTATATCCTCTTCTGAATCCAGCTTGCATTTCTGGAAGTACCCTGTCAATGTACTGCTGCAATTTTCTTGAATTATCTTCAGCAAAATTTTACTTGCAAGTGATATTAATGATATTGTTCAATAATTTCCGCATTCAGCTGGATAATCTTTCTTTGGAATGAATGCAAATATGGATCTCTTCCAGTCAGCTGGCCAGGTAGCTGTCTTCCAAATTACTTGGCATACACAAGTAAGTGCCTCCAATGCAACATCCATCTGTTGAAATATCTCAATGGGTATTCTGTCAATACCTGAAACCTTGTTTATTGCCAATTCCTTTAGTGCAGCTTCGATTCTTCTTTCAATACCATTGATTTTTGATCATAAGCCGCTTCCTGAAATATTTCAACATCGATCTTTTGTACAGTGACTCTGTATTCCTTCTATCTTCTTTTGATACATCCTGCATCATTCAATATTTTGCCTTTAGAAACTTTCAGTATTGCAACTCGAGGCTTGATTTTTTTTTTTTTTTTTTTTTTTCCAGTTCTTTCAGCTTGAGAAATGTCAAGTGTGTTCTTCTCTTTTGGTTTTCTAACTTCAGATTTTTGCACCTTTCATTATAATACTTAACTTTGTCTTCTCAAGATGCTCTTTGAAACCTCAGTTCAGCTCTTTTGCTTGTCATTTCTTCTATTTGCTTTAGCTACTCTCTATTCAGGAACAAATTTCAGAGTCTCTTCTGACATTCATATTGGTCTTTCTCCCTTTCCTGTATTTTTAATGACTTCTTGCTTTCTTCAAGTATAATGTTCTTGATGTCATCCCACAATTTGTCTGGTTTTTGGTCATTTGTGTTCAATGCATGAAACCTGTTCTTCAGACTGTCTTTTATTCTAGGTGAGATATAAATAAGGTCATATTTTGGTTCTTGTGGACTTGTTTTAATTTTCTTCAGCTTCAACTTGAGCTTGCATATGAATAATTTATGATCTGTTTCACATTCAGATCCTGGCCTTGTTTTGCCTGAAGATATGGAGCTTCTCCATCACTTCTCTCCACAGATGTAGTCTATCTAATTCCTGTGTGTCCCATCTGGTGAGGTCCATGTGTATAGCCACCATTTATGTTGTTGAAAAAAAGGTATTTTCAATGAATTAATTGTCTTGCAACATTCTATCATGCGATCTCTGGGGTTATTTCTATCACCAAGGCCATATTTTCCAGTGATGCTTCCAACTTTTGTGTTACAATCACCAGTAAATAATCAATTCATTTTGATTGCATTTTTGGTCAATTTCAGACTGCATAACTTGGTAAAAATCCTCAGTTTCCTTGTCTTTGGCTTTAGTGATTGGTGAAATTTGAATAATAGTATTCACTGGTCTTCCTTGTAGGTGTGTGGATATTATCCTATCACTGACAGCATTGTATTTGAGGATAGAGCTTGATATATTCTTTGTGAGGATGAATACAATGTCATTCCAAGCATAGTAGATCATATGATTGTCTGATTCAAAATGGCCAAAATTAGTCCATTTCAGCTCATTAATACCTAGGATAATGATTTTTATGTGTTCCATTTCATTTTTGACAACTTACAATTCTTCTACATTCATACTTTGTACATTCCACTTTCCAGTTATTTAGGAATGCTTGCAGCTGTTTCTTCCCATTTTGAGTTGTGCCACATCAGCTAATGGAGGTCCTGAAAGCTTTATTCCATGCACATCACTAAGGTGGATTCTACTTTGAGGAGCCAGTGCTTCCCTTGTGTGGAATTAAGAATCATTGAGACACTAAAGCAGTTCTATCCAGTAGAAAGATAACCACAAAGGTTACAGTTTTATTGCCTTATAAGACAGTAACAATTTTTTATTTCTCACTTAGCAACCTTCTTTTAACATTCTTCAAATGCCCACAAATATTCTGTTCTTTATATGCTCTGGTAATGAGTTATTCCAATAAAAAGCATACAATCATTTTATATGAGAGTGAGAATTAAAACTAACATAATTTCCTGTCCTTTTGTTAAATAATACAATATTGAGATACATTTTTCTGTCCCTATGTTAAGCAGCATTTAGACCAAGTTGAAATATATGTGTATGCATATATAGATATAGATAGATATAGAGATAGAGACAGAGGTATTGATATAGATATAGATGATATACATGATAGATATAGATAGCTATAGCTATAGATATTCCTATAGATATAGATGATATATAGATATAGACAGATATAGATGAGCTTTGGTGGTGTAGTGGTTAAGGCATTTATTTGACTAATAACCAAAAGATCAGTGGTTGAAGCCAATCAATTGTTCCACACAAGAAGGATGGGGCAGTCTGCTTCCATAAACATTTACAGCCTTAGAAAGCCAATGGCGTTTTGCAGCAGTGTTTTAGAAGAGGGGAAAATATTTATAGAGTTTTGGGTTCCTGTCCTAAGTGGTTTATAGTGGGCCTTTCAAGGTTTTCCAAGGAAATAACTTACTAGGAATGAGTAAAGTTTGTAATTTTGTATTTTAGGATTGGTAGACATAGCAAGGCATCCCTGAGTGGTAAAATGGTTAAAGCAATCAGCTACTAAACAAAAGTTTGCAGTCTCAGTGCAATCAGTGGCACATTGAAAGAAAGGATTGGGGATCTATTTCTGAAAAGCCAGACACTGAAAATCCTATGGAGCACAGTTCCAATCTGACACACATAGGATCTCCATGAATCGGAATTGACTCGATGGCAAACAACATCAACAAATGCAGGGAGGCAAGATGAAATGAGTCTTCATGAGTAAATTCTTGTTTAATAAGCAAGATGTTTGCCAAGATGAGCAGACTGATCACAGATAAACTGATTTACATGATTATTTATTGGTTTGCAGTCTTGCCTTTCCTGAACAAAGATTTCCTGGGACAAAGTCATTGTTGAAACAACTATTTCTGTTCTAATAGCTATGTTTGTCTATATAGGAGGTCTCATTCTTCATTAAGACTCTGTCACAGTGGTATTCTCCCTAATTGCAGTAAATCTAGTAAACTTAGTTTTGCTTGCTAAAGAAATGCTTCCAATAGTTTTGGGAGAGTTGACAAGGGTTATTTTTTTAACTTGTAGAAATATATACTTTGACACTTGAATTGGTGCTAAGTTTAAATAGATAATCAACAAACCATTTCTGAAAAGAAAGACATGGCATAAAATAAAATTAAAATATTCTGTTAAAATGTGAAGGAGCTACAAGCTATTTTATTGAATTACTGGAAAATGTCATAAGTGAAATACTTCTGTCATTGTTTTGTGGAAAATTTTAATTCCAATACATTTTTCATATATGTCAACAGATTACAAAGAATATTGCACCAAACTCCATGGCATATGTCATGACAAAAGGGTTCCACTCTCAAGAAAACTTAATAAATAATTATTCTATTATAAACCACAGTTCACCTGAATGCAATGGTACAAAAAACTTTATACTAAAGAAACTGTTTCAGTTTTACACAGCATTTCCAAAACTCATTTGACAACATAACTGTAAATATATATGTATTGCCCTTAGTAACCAATGGAATTGAATTCATTCTAACATTTTGGGCAAATGATCTTGAACATGTTCTTATTTATATTATAATGTGAACCCAGAAACATATATGCAAAGTTTTTATTATAATCCATACACATAATACCTACTTACACTGATGACAATACTAATTGTCCTAATAATTGAATCAGAACTAAGAATATTCTCTAAAATATGCAATATAATAAACCTGAGTATATTATTTCTAATGATTTCATCACAGTTCGTTTACTTTTGCTCATTTCCCCCCCTTATATAAACTTCTATCTAAATTACTATCTATCTACATTTGCTTGCTGAAAGTGAAGAAGACTTGTAGTACTTATTGGTGAAGATCAAAGACTATAGTCTTCCATATTGATTACACCTCAGCATAAAGAAAACAAAAATCCTGACAACTAGACCAATAAGCAACATCACAATAAACAGAAAAAAGATTGAAGTTTTCAGGGATTTAAGTTTACTTGGATCCACAATCAACACTCATGGAAGCAGCAGACAGTAAATTAAATGTCCTATTTCACTCAGCAAATCTACTGCAAAAGAATTCTTTAAAGAGTTAAGGAGCAAAGATGTCACTTTGAAGACTAAGGTGTGCCTAACCCAAGCCATGATATTTTCAATCACCTTTTATGTATGTGGAAGCTGGACAATGAAAAAGGAAGACTGAAGAACAGTTGAATTGTGGTATTGGCAAAGAATACTGACAAATACCATGGAGAGAAAGAAGAATAAACAAATCTGTCCTGGAAAAAGTGTGGTGGAAATGCTCCTCGGAAGCCAGAATGGCCAGACTTCACCTCATCTACTTTGGTCCTGTTGTCAGAAGGGACCATTCCATGCAGAAGGCTATCATGCTTGGTAAAGTAGAGGGTCAAAGAAAAAGGGGAAGACCTTCAGCAAGATGGATTGACACAGTGGCTGCAATGAAGGGCTCAAGAATAGCAAGGATTGTGAGGATGATGCAGGACAGAGCAACGTTTCATTCTATTGTATATAGAGTTGTTATGAGTTGGAGCCAACTTGAGGGCATGTAATAATAACAACAATTACATTTGGTATTTATAAAACTCAGACAAGAATATTTTAGAGCCAATTGAAAATAAAAGTAACTAATTTTTCCAAATAGTTTTTTTTTTTTTTAACAATTTGCTGTTGTTTCTTATAGTTGAATTATGTCTTGCTAAAACTTTAGAATTAACCTCCATAAAGTGCATTGAAAAATAAAACTCAGGGCACTTCATTACAAAATGCTGCAATGTATTATCATTTTACAGTTAAAATTATATAAATAATAAAATTTTATAATCAAGATGTATTATAGTTTTTGCATAGTCAATGTTATACAATGTTTCCAGTAATTTTAAAATAAAATTGGAATTGTAGATCCTATTTGTGATTTTATAAAATACCAGAGCAAGCAGGAATTTTTGAATTTTTTTTAAATTAACCCATGTTTTATAGATGCTAATAGTATGGGACCATTGGTAAGGTATCATAAATAAGATGCATTGCATTATCTAAGGAAAAACACAAGTATTTTTGTTTATAGAAATAACTTCATGAGAACAATGACAGGTTACATTTCATGGTGTTTAGAATTTGAGAATTATTTTTATAGGACTAAGTCCCCTTTCTGTATGTCATTTCCCTTACATAATCAGATACAATTTTCAAAATAGGCAAATTTCAGAATTAGTTTTTGATTCAAGTTTTTATTTTTTGTTCACCATTTTGGTTGCAAATACATCTAAAATCATCACACATTTCTTGCCTTCCTCAACAAATACAACTAACAATCTTTTCTGGTGACTCAAATTCATTGTTAACTCATATAGTATTGGAAAAGTAATACTAGTCACACTACTACTCTAGTATGGGTGGTAATTGCCCCTAAACTAAATGGGTCCAGATTGGTATTTATTTCTTTATTGTGATTGTTTCAATAATTGTTCCCTCTCTCTTGTCAGTCTCATGGTCCTCACTTACTCTCACTCTAACTGTCCCCTTTCTATTCCTCTGAGCTTACACCTGATAATCTGCAGCTACTAAAGCTGACATACTGTTGTCTGTAAACCAAAAACCAAACCCACTGCCATGACATTGGACCGATTTCCAAGGCGGTATCACTACAGAAGTAGATTGTTCAACTTTCCTTCCGAGGAGTGGCTGGTGGGTTTGAACCTCCAGCTTTCTGGTTAGCAGTCACATACCTTAGCCACTGCACCACCAGAGTCTATAGTAAAAAAAAAAAAAAAATTACTACTGAAGGACTCAGGATTTCTTCTATGAAAAAGTAACAAAGTCCAGGACCTTAAGCTCAAGTACGTATCTTTTATCTCCTACAGTCTTTGTATTATTATTATTATTATTATTATTATATGATCATGTTTTTTTCTGTGTTCACTAGTTAAATGACATTCCAGATAAGTGACATTCATATACATGGGTTATCATTATCTCCACTTTTTTTTAAAAAAAGCAGCTTCTAAAATACTCATTGAATTTTGTGTGCTGTATGCATATTCTTATGGTGTGCATACAGCATGAAAAATATATTTATATAAAAGGTACTTTTAAAAATATGTTATAAATCTTTAAAAAAAAATCAGTTGCTAACTAAGTAACTATATATACTTTGTTTTTCCTGATCTCAAATAAAACTGGAATACATGTCATATAGTAAAGAAAACAAACCTGTTGCCATTGAGTCAATTCCAACTTATGGAAATCCATATGCTACAGAGTAGAACTGCCCCATAGTGTTTTCTTGGCTGTAACCTTTATGGAAGTAGATGCCAGACCTTTCCCTTTCTTCCACAGCGTCACTGGGTGGGTTTGAACCATGAACATTTAGGTTAATGGCCAAGTGCAAACCAGTTGCACCACTCAGAGACATTTACACTCATAAATATTTATTGAATTAATGCAAAATATTATCATATATATATATATATATATATATATATATATATGTGCCAGTCATAGGCATTTTTAACTAGAATGTAATCATAAACATTCCTTATTATTATGACATTAGTGCTAAGTATGATTTATAACCAGTATTTTTTCTGTTTAATTCTTTTTTGTGAAAGAAATTTTCCTGAATTTTAATATGTTTCTCTCTGTGCTACCTCTTCATTCTAACCTCTCTATGACAAGTTCCTTCACCAAATGTTCTTTGCAGTAAGGAAAACAAGAACCTTAAATGGGATCACTGTGTTAATGTAGGCCACAAACATTCCGTGTGGTTACTTGGGGGGGTGTATAAGCAACAATTTCTTACTTGTGCCCAAGTGCCCTGATCTACAAATATCCAAAAGGCTGACTGTAATAACACCTCAGTGTAGGTGGTGGTGTTTATGAAGACATCACATGGAAAACAGATGGTTACAAACTAATCTCCAATGACTGCTCAGCATGACCTTGTCATCACCAACTACATGGTCTCATTAATCTTACTTTGTGAACCAACTGCAGAACATCCTATTTTTATGACATTCGCTTAGTGAATTTCTTAGAGTTTCTCAGAAGAAAATCACAATCATATTCAATCAATAATGAATACTTGAGAAAAATAGAAGCTTATGAGATTTTTGTGTTATGTCACATTCAAAAATTGACTAAAACAGTCCAGTCAGAGATGTTACTGAGAATTAGAGAGAGAGAGAAGATTATGTGCCCTATATTTGAAGATAAATTAATCTCACTTATTTTTTCCTGATTTCTTATCAGAAAAAAACTGGTTTCACTGGAAACCAGAAAATGCCAGTGAATATTTATTAAATGAATCAATGATATACTGACATTAATCAAAATTTTAAAAAGCTGTGTTTCCTCTTCGGTAGTGCCAAAGAGTTGCTAACCACCAGAGATTGGGACCTGAATCCTAATATCCTGGAGTACTGGAATTGCCACACAGAGGATTAGTTTCATTATGAAATAAAAATTACCAGCATCATTTACAGAGCAAGCCAATTTTACCTTAAATGACTTTTCTGTGTTAAATCTTTTAAGTTGCTACTTAAAGAGTTCAAAATTTATTTTTTCTATATTCCAATGGAGTTAGGATAAGAATACCTCTCAAGGAAGCAAGACTTCTGTGCTCAATTACTTTGACTCAGTTGCTGTTCCCAGCAGTGAGATTGAAGGAGAGTGCAGAAAAGTACTAAGCTTAGAACCTCCTCCTCAAAAATGTATGCAAATCATTTACCCTGGTACAAATTAAAACAAAAGTAATCAATTTCATTTTGCTTTTAATTAACCCTTAAACATTTTTCAAATGCCTCATCAGTTATTCAAAAGTTTAGCTTGTCTAAAGCAAACCTAACACATGCTCCCTTCATCTTTTGAAATCACTATTTACTGCTATGACTTGATCATTTTGGGGAGTGAGCGTGGCACTCAGCACATTCTTAATGAGAAGAAGGAAATATCTTAGGAAAATTGAATCCATCTCTTTTATTTTAACTTAAGAATTATTTTCCTACTTAGAATCCTACATTAAAATGAACTTGACTTTTAAGCTTTAGAAATATATTTTATGACTAATGTGGAAAGGAACTGTGTAATATGAAATAATGATCTCTTTAAATATGCCATAAGAACAACCTCACTTGATTCCTTTTCTACCATTCCAATGCTGCTTTGGTAGCCAGTGCAGAGGCAACAAGACTGAGCTTTAAGTTGGACTGGAGTCACAATAGATAGCAGTTCTTCCCCATCAGCAATTCTCTTGGCACCAGCTGCAGAAGCAAGTGTGACTCCCTGGGCAAGTATATCCCTGGCATCTCTCAGAGACAGATGAGAGTGTGGTAGTTATGTTTGTGTGTCAACTTGGCTGGACCTGGTTGAGTTGGCTGGGTAGCTGGTGGTAGTTATTCCCCATGATGAGACTGGCAATCAGCTCCATGTGGGATCTACCACAAGCAGCTGAGAAGCTGCCTTCAGGATGTGGTCTCTTTCCTGTATATAAGGAGAAGCCTTGGGAATGGTCTCTAGTATATGGCATGCTTGGACCTTGCATGTAGACCTGTTGTTCAGCAGCCTGCCATGCTCTGCCAACCTTGGGACTTACAATGAACTTGAATTAATGGCCTGCCATGTGGTTTGGTAACATCAGGACTATGCCTTTTCACTTGTCAACCTTGGGCTTCTCAGTCTCAGCAGCCAGCAGCTGTCTGAGTGAAGAAAAGCCTCTAGTTCCAGTAAGCCAGGAGCTGGAGGCAGAGCCAAATCCCAAGGTTGAGGGGCTTTCACCCAACTCCTAGAGCCTGGCACTTGGAACTCGGACTTCTAGCCTCCCAAACTATAAGAGAATAAACTCCTGTTTGTTAAAGCCATCCCATTTGTGGTATATTCCCATCAGAGTGGCACTAGGTAACCAGAAGAATGAGGTGTCCATTCTCCCATAGCAAATATTCCCTATTGCAGTCTTTACGTGGTACATAAAATCATAGAATATTTTTTCTCAGCATATTTATTTATTTTTTATGAACTTATTATTTTCATTATTCAAGCAATGAATTTATACTGCAGAAACAGAAAAATCAGCAAGCAAAAAGAAGAAAATTAAAGTCACTCAAAATTCTATACTTTACAGGTATTTCCTTTACTATGTTGGAGAATATCCTTCTAAATAAACACACACACACACACCCCAAACCTGCTGCTGTCAAGTCAATTCTGACTAATGGTGACCTCGTGGTAACAGAGTTGTTGTTGTTGCTATGTGCCGTTGAGTCGGACCCGACTCATAGCGACCCCTCCTTGGGTTTCCGAGGCAGTATCACTACAGAAGTAGATTGCCCCATCTTACTTCCGAGGAGTGGCTGGTGGTTCCCACCAGCCTTCTGGTTAGCAGTCAAGTGCCTTAGCCACTATGCTACCAGAGGTAACAGAGTAGAACTTCTTAATTTGGTTTTCCTGCGTGTAATCTTTACAGAATCAAATCGAAAGAACTTTATTTATTCCATGGCACTGCTGGATAGTTCCAATTGTAAACATTTATGTTAGTGGCCAATAGTCATTTGTGTCAACTGATGACTAAGATAGATAGATAGATAGATATAGATGTAGATAGATATACACACACACATATATTTATATGTTCACATATATATATATACATATATATACACACACACATATACATACATCCATATATACATGGATACACACACATATATACATTATATGATACATATCTATATGAGATACAATTTCTTTATTTAAAACGGGGATATATAGAGATATACAGATAGAACATACAGTTGTTTAACCCACTTAGTCCTAGATCTGTCACTTATTAGTTGTGTGTCAAGTTATCGAATCTTGCTCTTAGTTTTTTTTTTTTTCTGATTCCAAAGTCCATGTCTTGTGACTACTCTATCTGCATCACATGAGGATTTCCTCACACCAATGGTGATATGCCATAACATCTTTAAAAGTCATTAAGATTATAAAGACCATTAAGACAGCACAGTTCCCTAACTAGCTATCTCATTATAAAAGGACTTAAGAATCACAAAGAAGCCTGTGACTTGACATTCAAAGATGTAACTCAATTCACCCAGAGTAATTTATATTGCTATTCTCTGACTCCAGGCTTCTCAGACATACTTGCAGCATGATAATTTCCCTCTACACTCATATCTCACTCAGTACACCTATTTTCCTTCTAAAAAAATCCAGTTGCTTTCAGTTGGATTTCACAAAACACTTTAGTAACAAGAGTAGAACTTTGAGATCTCAGAATCTTCTCAAATGGCCAGGGAGGGATTAGGTTATTTGTCAGACCTAAACTCCCTGTGCTCTCTTGTGCCTGTGAGATATATTTTCAACAATGTTGGAAAAAGTGTTCATGCTGAGAAAAGCTGAATAGATTTGTTTATGAGTCAGGACGGAAGGTCATATTTCCCTTTTTGAATAGGAAAAAATCCTAGGCAATTGTATGTGTTGAAATATGAAATTATTCCATCCTTTCATTTCTTTGCTGCTTCCATGTATTGCTGCTCACTTGTATTTCATAGTGAGTCATGCCTGCAGCATTGTAAGGCTTGTCTTGCTTCATTGTAACCACTTGCTTTCTCATCAGCTCCATTTAAGAAAACTTCAAGTCAAACCACAATATAGGTGCTTACTCATTTTTGTACCCAGATAAAAGCCTTCAGATGAATGTTGGATAATAACAACCATATATTTCATTCAGAAATGCAAGGAAACCAAAGTCTGAATACACAATGGGATAAGTGACCACTTACATTTATAATTCTACATGTTCATTTCATAGATCTGTTATTAAAAAAAAAAAAAAACAACTGCAGAGTATCTTATGTTTATATACAGGCAGATGCTTCCCTTCTTTACTTGAATATCTGTTTTTGCCCAAGTGAGTTACTGATAGATAATGCCAATATTTTATGGAACATTTTGGATAAATAAAGATAAATCTATGGAAGCAAACTTGAGTTTTTAAAATAAGTAAAATAAGTTTTACCATCTAACTCTTTGATCTGCTAAATAATTTTTTTGTGTGTATGTGTGATTTGGGTGAAAATTTACAGAGCAAATTCATTTTTCATACAGCAGTTCACATACACTTTGTCTCATGACATTGACCACAATTTACCACAATGCAACAGCTCCCCTCCCACTTCCTCC
>NW_006921816.1:5298686-5306941 GCF_000298275.1 Orycteropus afer afer | reverse complement strand
ACATTGCTCTCCCTCTCTATCCAGGATCTCCTACATAGATCCCCCTCCAAGTGATTGACATTAGTAGCCGGGCACCATCTATTTCTTCTGGTCTCATAGTCATATAGGCTGCAGATCGGATGGTGTACCAGTCACTAGGACTGATTGTATCCATGAATTTTTGGTTTTCTTCATTCTTCTTGACTCTGGATGAGGAGAGACCTATTGTTGCATCTAGATGCCAGCTTGCAAGCTTTTAAGATCCCAGTCACTACTTGCCAAAGTAGGAGGTGGAACAATGTTTTGTGTAGTATGTTATGCCAGCTGAGCTTGATGTCCTCTGCGACTATGGTCCCAAGCCCATAGGTTCAACTACTTAGTCCCTCTTGGTATCTGGCTGTGACCAAGCAATGATACCACCTTGCCTCTTGTCAGCTCTACTATACACTTGAGAATTCAGATCATACAAATACACTTATGGGGCCATTGTCTGCCAACCTTATACATGGTCTTGGGTATACTCCCTGCTTCATAGACATACCTTCTAGTTCAGCCACTAGATAATTTTAAAATCAACTAGAGTTAATTCTAAGGGTTAAGAGGTTAAGAGCATGCTGGAGACAATCAAGAAAGCAGGTCAGATAGATCAGGTAACATTGTTTCTTCAAACTGTGAAAACTAAATACAATCATGTATTTAAATGCTTAGTATTGTGCTAAGCATAGTAGATGCCAAATAAAAGTTTATTTGGGGGATTCAGAGACTTCTTTTTATAACTAGTGGAAGATGTAGATATTATCCCCAGAACATGCTCAGAAGCATTTGCACACTTAAAATTTTACCTGTGAGCATTAGGGGAAATAGATATCCCAAAGTCCACCCATACAGCAGTGATGAGAATTTTCCTAGTCCATAGATAAGGAGGAGGGAAAAACTACTCGCTTCCAAAAAAATGTTCTTGCATAACACTATTATGGGGGAATGCTCTCATTTCACACTGCAGACTCTTCCTATATTCTGTAAAACACTTAGAAACACTAGAATATGCTGACCAATTTGCTAAAAGAGATTTTTAAATGTCCTCTGGAAGTTCTATTCAATTCACCAAATATTTATTTTGCAAATCAATAATAAAGTTGTATTAAAAGTTTTCCCAAAACTCGTTTAATGCTGTGAATACAAGATTCTGAGAATCCATATTGTTGTTGTCAGATGCTGTAAAGCCAGTTATGACTCATAGTGAACCTATGTACAACAGAACGAAAAACAGCCCTGTCCTGCACCATCTTCACATCCTTGCTGTCCTTGAGCCTATCATTGCAAACACTGTGTCGATCCATCCCTTTGAAGGTCTTCCCCTTCTTCACTGACCCTACACTTTAAAAAGCATGATATCCTTCTCCAGGTAATGGTCCCTTCTAACCACCTGGCCAATCTTGTTTCCAGTGAGCATTCCAGCTGCACTTCAGGACACACTTGGTCATTCTTCTGGCTGTCCAATGAAAGATCTCTCAAAGAGTTTGTTTGTTTAGAAGTTGTTACATGTTTAGGGCTCAGATATGATCAAGAATTTGTTTGGGATCCTAAGGTCAGGATGAGTCCACAAAGCTTTAGGGGTACCTTGAAATTTTGCATGATTAGAAAATCCTCTTCGTCTAAGAGTCAAAGGACTTGATTCTAGTCCAATCTCTGCCACACAACGTGTGATGCAGGGAATCATGTATTCACTCTCAACATGTACTCTCTCATCTGCAAAGTGAGAAAATTTTAAAGAGATCTCCATTACCTTTTTTTCTTGTTAGTTGCTGTTGAGCCAGTCCATGACTCATGCTGACCCCAGGTACAACTGAAAAATAAAAAGACCACTTCCCAACCCTGCACAATCCACAAAATAGCTTGTGAATTGGGCCGTTGTGATCTACAGGCTTCCCTCTGACAGATTTTCATAAGCTTATTCCCAGGTCTTTATTACTAGTCTTCTGTTTTAGTTTATAAGTTCCAATGAACTCTATTCAACATTGTAGCAGCAAACGAGCCTCTACTGACATGTAGATCATGGCTGCACTTGAGGTGCATTGGCTGGGAGTCAAACCCCAGTTTCTAACATGGAAGATGAAAATTCTACCATTGAACTATCATTCCCTTTTACCTCTCAATTACAGTCACACTATATAGAGAGTTTGGACTCCCTGAGTCATACAAACAGTTAACATTCTTGTCTATTAATCAAAAGTTTGAAGGTTCAAATCCACTCAGAGTTACTATGGGAGAAAGGCCTAGGCATCTACTTCTGAAAAATTCATAATTGATAATCCTATAGAGCGTAGTTGTATTCTAACACACATGGGGTAGCCATGAGTCACAAGTAACTCAATGGAAATTGTTATTTTTTACATAGATATCTTGGTGATTAGTCCAAAACAAACAAATAAACAACAACAAAAAAAAAAAAACTCACTGCCTGTTGAGTCACTTCAACTCATAACAACCCCTCCTTGGATTTCTGAGGTGGTATCTCTATGGAAGTAGATTGCCCAGTCTTCCTTCCGAGGAAGGGCTGGTGGGTTTGAACTGCCAGACTTCTGGTTAGCAGTCAAATGCCTTAGGCACTACTCCATAGCTGATGATGACTATCACAATGTAGCATTCACTTATCAGTTGATTATACCCAGTGAACAGTTGGTAAATAAGAGCAGTAGGATAGAAGCCCTGATTTGTATCATACATCAATTTTCATGATTTAAGTATTTCCATTTGGCTAATTTTAAAGAAGCCTGGTGGCACAGTGGCTAAGCACTTGACTGGTAACTGAGAGGTCAGTGGTTTTAACCTACCAGCTGCTCCACAGCAGAAAGATATAGAAGCTTGATTGTGTAATGATTTACAGCCTTGGGAAACCTATGGAATATTTAGTTAAACCCTGTCCTATAGGGTTCTGTGAGTCTGAATCAACTATTCGGTCTTGCCAATTTCAAGTTATGTATGTAATGTCACTGAACACAAAAGCCAGAAAAAGATGTGCATATTCACTCTCATCAACTGACAGAATCTGGCTATAGCACATCTTTGACTCAGTTTTTCAGACATATGCCTTAGTTCCAAGCTATAGACAACAAGGATCGTTTACCACTTTAAAATGACGTCTTAATAACAAACCAAACTAAAGCTTTACTGAGAAACATTTTCCTATTTGGATGAAAAGATACACAGTACCCATTTGTTTTGGCCGTGGGGAAATAAAAGTGCAAACTAATATCCCTAAATTAAATGCACAAAACACATCTAACTTTCACTTCACACTAAAGTAGGTTGCAAGTTTGCAAATTCTCATTCAATACAGGGGCACTCAAGTGAGTCCTTTCACTCAAATAAGATGGAAATATTTCTCTTACAATGCTACATTTACACAAAATAAAGCCGAAAGACTTAAAGTTGGGGACATTTCGAATGAATAATTCAACTGAACACATTCTGAAATCTAGAGAAGACACATCTTTTTTCCCTAAAGGTATCACTCAAAAATGGTTTTGTACTGAAAGATGGTACCAGACCATCACCATATATTGCATCAGCCACATTTATAGCACAGAAGGCTTTGAAGAAGAGATATACACCTTCTCCTCAATTATCGACATGGCTCAGTAACAAAGACATGTTGTTATGCAAAAATTGGTATTATGCAACAACTGCAGGATGAGTACATAAGATCACAGAACAGAGAATGACTACATCATTACCCCCACCACTCGACTGTCAGTTTGTCCTGCTGTGGTGGCATGTGTGCTGCTGTGAGGCAGGAGACTATAACGCCAGTATTTTGGATACCACCAGGGTCACCCATGGTGGGCAGGTTTCAATGGACCTTCCAGACTAAGATAGACTGAGAAGAAGGAAGGAGCCATCCACTTCTCAAATTATTGGCCAGTGAAAACTTTAGGAATATGTGGGCTTAGGACCATAGTCGCAGAGGACATCAAGCTCAATTGGCATAACATACTACACAAAACATTGTTCCACCTCCTACTGTGGTGAGTAGAGATTGAGATCTTAAAAGCTTGCAAACTGCCATCTAGATGCAACAATGGGTCTTTCCTCGTCCAGGGCCAAGAAGAATGAAGGAACCTAAAAATTCATGGAAACAATTAGTGCTAGCAACTGGTACATCTGACCTGCATCCTATACGACTATGAGACCAGAAGAAATAGATGGTGTTTGGTTACTACTGTCAACCACTTGGAAGAGGATCTTTGTAGGAGAGCCTGGATAGACAGCGAGAACAATGTGGAACAAAACTCAAAATCATTTTGGGGGAAAAAAAGTGGGGAACAGGTTTGCTGGACTGATGTAGCCTGGTAGAACCACTGAGACTATGTCCCCTAGCTGCCCTTCAGGTCTGGAGTTGAACGCACACCTGTGGCTTCCAGCCAAACAATAGAAAGGCATATCAGTTGATCATTTACCTGAGGTAGATACACTCCTTGGAGAGAACAAGCATGAGAGAAATAAGGGCTGCTCAGGCACAGAGAGATAGCTCTGGGGGTAGGAGTGCATGGAGGGATGGACACAGGGAAACAGTAACTATCAGGAGGAAGTAGGAGGGGAGCTGTTGCATTGTGCTAAATTGTGGTCAATGTCATGAGACAAGGTATATGTGAACTGCTGTATGGAAAGTGTATTTGCTCTGTAAATTTTCACCCAAATCACCAAAAAAAAAGTTTTCAAGCATCCATCTAAAATACAGCTAATGGTCTCCTATCATCAGAAGTGAAGAAGAGTGCCCAAAAAACCAAGGGCATTTGGAAGCAATCAGCACTAGGACATGACAGCCCTTGAGACCAGAAAAACTAGACGGTGCCTGGCTACCAATGTCAACCACTCAGGAAAGGATCAAATCTGGAGATCCTGGATAGCATGGGAGGAAAAATGTGGAACAAAATCCAAAAACACAATAAGGACCAGAATTACTGGTCAGATGGAGTCTGGTGAGACCCCACAATACTATGGCCCTGGGATACATTTTGGGCCTGGAATAAAACTCATGCCCAGGAGATAGCTCTCAGCCCAGGATGTATACGCAGAGCACTCAACACAGGGTGAAACACCCACATACTCTATGGAGATGCATCCCTTGGAGCTATTGACCATGGGGCACCAAAGGGGCAGCATTCACACATAGGGAATGCAGGACAAACAGGAGTGCATAACTATGAGGGGTACAGGGGTAGGGAGTTACTAGGCAAGGAGGAGAGGAGACTGGGTTAAAGTTGGGGATGGTAAATGGGGAGTGAAACTAAATGTACACGAAATGTTGAATGTAAAACAAACACTGCTCTGTAAACTTGTACCTAAAGCACAATAAAATAAATAAACAAATAAATAAATAACCTTAGGAATAGCAGTGAAACACTGTCTGATACATAACTAGAAAAATTTATGTATAAACTTGAAACACTGTCTGATATAGTGCCAGAAGAGGAGCCACTCAGATCAGAAACCACTCAAAATATGACTGGGAAAGAGCTGCTTCCTCAAAGTATAGTTGAACTTGATGATCAAGTCAATTTTCAACTCATGGCTACTCCTTCTTGGGTTCCCGAAGTCATATCTTTATGAAAGTAGATTGCCCAGTCTTCCATCCAAGAAGTGGCTGGTGGCTTTGAACCACCAGCCTTCTGGCTAGCAGTCAAATGCCTTAGGCACTACACCACAAGAGCTCTCACATCAAAAGAAGTTGGAAGGAATAAACATAGTTGTAAAAAAAAAAAAAAATAGTCTACGTTCAACTATTTCATGAGGTGGCATATGATCAAGAACCAATGGTACTGAAGGAAGAAGCTGAAGCTTCACTGAAGGAATTAGTGAAAAGCAAGGTCCAGGAATTGATAGAATACCCACTGAGATGTTTCAACAAATGGATGTAGCCCTAGGGGTATTTACTCATCTATGCCAAGAAATTGGGAAGACAGCTACAAGGCCAATTAACTGGAAGAAATCCATATTTGTACTCATTCCAAAGAAATTTAATACAACAGAATATGGAAATTATTGAACAATATCATTAATATCAAACATGTAAAATTTTGCTGGTGATAATTGAAAAATGTTTGCAGCATTATATTGACAGGGAACTTCCAGAAATGCAAGCTGGGTTCAGAAGAGGATATGGAATGAGGTGTATTTTGGCTGAAAGTAAAGAATATCAGAAAGATGTTTTACTTATGTTTTATTGATTATGCAAATATACTCAACTGTCTGGATCATAACAAATCATAGATTACACTGAGAAGCATGGAAATTCCAGAACATTTAATTTTGCTAATGAGGAACCTGACATAGACCAGGAAGCTGTTATTCAAACAGAACAATGGATCCTGCATGGTTTAAAATCAGGAAGGGTGTGTGTCATGGTTATATCCTTTCACCATACTTATTCAATCTGTATGCTGAGCAAATAATCTAAGAATATGGACTTTATGAAGAAGAATGTAGCATCAGGATTGGAGGAAGACTCATTAGCAATGTGCCACATTCAGATGACACAGCCTTGCTTCCTGAAAGTGTAGATAACTCAAAGTACTTACTGATGAAAATTAAAGACTGAAGTCTCCAGTATTACACCTCAACATAAAGAAAATTAAAATCCTCACAAGGAGCTTTGGTAGCATAGTGTCTAAGGCACTTGACTGCTAACCAGAAGGCTGGCAGTTCAAACCCATCAGCCACTCCTCAGAAGGAAGACTGGGCAATCTACTTCCGTAGTGATACTGCCTCAGAAACCCAAGGAGGGGTCGCTATGAGTCAGGGCCGACTCAACGGCACATAACAACAACAACAGACCTATAAGCAATATCAGAATAAATGGGGAAAATTTGAAGTTGTCAAAGATTTCATAATACTTGGACCCACAATCAACACCAATGGAAACAGTACTCAAAAAATCAGACAAGTGTACAACAAAAGATATTGTTAAAGTGCTGAGAAGCAATGATGTCTCTTTGAGGACTAAGGTGCACCTAACCCAAGCCATGTTATTTTCAATCACCTCATATGCATGTGAAAGTTGAACAATGAATAAGGAAGACCAAAGAAAAGTTGATGCGTTTGAGTTGTGGTGTCAGCTGAGAATACTAAAAGTACCATGCACAGCCAGAAAAATGAACAAATCTGTCCTGGAAGAAGTACAACTGGAATGCTCCTTGGAAGTGTGAGTGGCCAGACTTCATCTTACCTACTTTGGTTATGTTTTCAGAAGGGACCATTCCCTGGAGAGGGATATCATGTTTGATAAAATGGAGGGTCAGTGAAGAAGGGGACGACACTCAATGAGACAAATTGACACAGTGGCTGCAATGATGAGTTTAGGTAGAGCAAAGATTGTGAGGACTGCACAGGATCAGGCAGCATTTGGTTCATTTGTACATAGGATCCCTATGAGTTGGAGCTGACTCAGTGGCACATAACAACAACAACACATCATTACATAACTGCCAAATTACATCATTACATAACTGCAAAACCACTGAGAATCAAGGCCCCACCAAGTCAACACGTAACCTTAACCATAAGAGCCAGCATTGCTCTTAACTTACACTTCGGTGTTTATTACTGCCAGATATACATTGTTAATGCAAAATATAGTAGATTTCTTTCTATTGTCATAAATATGAAGTGTCAGATAATGAAATAGTTAATAAGTGATGAGAGGGTATATTTCCATACTCTGAGTACCAAGCTGAAAGTAGACACTGAGAAAAAGGCTTACATATAGGTAGTTTATTTGGGGAAGTGATCCCCAGAAACAGAAATAAGGGATGGGAAAGAATTAAACACTGAAAGAATAAAATGCCTATATAAGAGCAGGTTATCAAGATAGCCAATACTGTAGGCAACTAGATGACAATACTCTCAAATGTAGAATGTGCCTTGGATTTTTTTTTTTTTCTCCTTGCATTGGGATTGAGGAGAATTTATCCACTAATTCTTTACTCAAGGATTACCCTAAGATATATATAATATATTTAAATATAGATAGACAGATAGATAGATAGAATATAGAATACTGCTTATGTGTGATTAAAAAAAATTATAACATTATATATATATTAGTTGACTCCTAACCAGAAGGTTAGGGAGCAAGGTAAGCACGGGTGTAGCACAGAGTAGCAGGCCGGAAGAGCAGGAGAAAGGGGTAAAACCCAGGGAGCCAAAGAGAAGAGCAATCAGCCGAAGGGATTAGGTGAAGAGGGGAAACTCAGGGACACCCAAAGAAGCAGGCC
>NW_006921816.1:5288820-5295668 GCF_000298275.1 Orycteropus afer afer | reverse complement strand
GGAGGGTCGACGAAAGAGGGGGAGGCCTTCAAGGAGATGGATTGATACGGTGGCTGCGATGATGGACTCAAGTATAGCAGGGATTGTGGGGCTGGCGCGGATCGGGCAGTGTTTCGTTCTGCTGTGCATGGGGTCACTATGAGTCGGAAATGACTCGACGGCACTTAACAACAACAACCAGAAGGCTGGCAGTTTAAACCCACCAGCCATTCCTCAGAAGAAAGGTTGGGCAATCTACTTTGTAGTGATACCACATCGGAAGCCCAAGGAGGGGTCGCTATGAGTCAGATTCGACTCGACAGCAGTGTTGCATTATTATATCATATGTAATTATATAAAGTAGTGCCAAAGGCACTTGACTGCTAACCAGTGGCTGGTTCAAATCCACCAGCCGCTCCTCAGAAGGAAGATGGGGCAATCTACTTCCATAGTGATATTGTCTCGGAAACCCAACGAGGGGTCGCTATGAGTCTGGCCCAACTCAATGGCACATAACAACAACAACAACAACACACTTTAGAAAGACATAATTTACATACAATATCCTGCACAGATTTCAAGTATACATTTTGGTCTATATGTATTCCCTGATTGATGCAAATGATTAGCATGCTCAGCTGCTAACTGAAAGGTTGAAGGTTCAATTTCTCTACGAATGTGCCTTAGCATGTAATATAGCATGAGGTGTGTTATCAATTTAATTCTCTGTCTTTTTCCACATAACAAAGTCTATTGGCTTCAAAAGCAGTGAAACATAACTTAAAGGTTGATGATTTAAATGCAGCCTTACATGCTGTAGTTCAAAATTCTTATTTCATCTTTTATTTTGCTTTTTCTGAGACAGTCACTGAATTGTTCAAAAAATCAAAATGAAAGTACTAATGCAATTAAAGCTCATTTTAGATATTTTTTTAAACATTTTTCAGATAAAAATAACTATCCTAAAAGAGCATTTCTTCTTACATGGTAAAGAAAGCATGACATAGGCCAAATATTTTAATATATTTAAGACCAATTCTTTAAGGATGGGGTTATTCTGCACATACACTTACAGTAAAAATGATCTTGCTGGATATTAAGATGTAAAATTAAAATCGATTAAGGAAAGATTGTTCTGTTTTGACTTTAAATTTCAATTGAATATAAATCAATGCTTGTAATCTTTGTCCACTGCCTTTGTGAGATGAGTAAATAAAGTGTAGAATTCAACTTTATTGGTTATTTCTATACCTTAATTATTCTTACAAGTATGAATGATTTCTGAGGCTTGTAATAAAGATGCTATCATTACTTATGAAAACTTTTCAGTCACCATGTATGTACTTACATGTACTTGACATATTTAATGCTCTAAACTGTGTATCTTGCCACTGTGAGCTTACCTCTCTCTCTATCAAAAGGAAAATTATAAATGTTTTAGAAATGAAAATCTAAAGCAGAAATATAAAAGTAGTGTATTGGGGGCTTGGAGGCAAAGAAGAAATAAAAGAATGAATAATTCATTGATTTAGACTACATTTGTCCCTTCAGATCTATTTTGTAATTAATGATCAAGGGACTTGGATCAGAATTGTTGAAAATTAAGTATACTTCAGCAAACATTAAAAATACATTATTTCTGATTCAAAATGGAGTCTCATCAGCAATCAACATACTATTTCCCTCTAGCTTCTTAGTGCTTAAAAAACTAGGTACAGCAGTTTGAATTAAGGATTCTGGCGATCTGAACATCTCACTAAGTCAGAGTGCACCTAACTCAGAGTATAATTAGAGAGGAAAAAGGCACAGAGGAAAAAAATAATAAGATCTATCCTGTGGAGTGCCAACAGGAAGCCGAGAAAAGCCACTGGAGACTTCCCTGAGGGAGCGACCAGCAGGTGAGAATGGCCATTTGAGACCTCCCTGGGTTAAGGCAGAAGACACACCACACCAGCATACCAGTGACCACACCAGCATACCAGCAATCACCCCAAAGATCTAATTTCAGCACCTGATTTTATCAGTAACTTGGTTTAGCTAAGTGCAAACGAGCATGTCCAGCACCATTGACACCTGAGCAGAGAGTCCATTGGTGCTACAGGAGGGCAAGCTCAGGGAGTTGCCCCTGCAGTGGGTCACCAAGTAGGCTGGCATCAGTTCAGTGGCACTGAGAGGTCTGTGTTTGACTTTGTCAGTAATATTGGGACCACAGATTACTAACAGGCACTCTCTCAACTCCAGCACCACTGAAATTGAGCAGCTCTTTGGTGCCGTGGGTGGGCAGACCCACAGAGGAATTTCTGAGGTGGATCATGGCCTGAGCTGGCACAATGGGCAGGTGGGGCCAGAGACAGAAACACCTGTGGCAGATCATGGAGCAGGGAAATTGTCTTGGGTTGGCTTTTTGGCACCAAGGAGCCTCGGAAGTAGGATTTTTGCATGTGTCTGAGCCTGGCAGAAAGTGGTGATACCCCCAACAGCTGGAGTTTTTGCTGCAGTTGAGCTGCAGGCTTGTAAATAGCAGTATGAAGTCATAGGTAGCAACCTGCTCAAACCCTAGAAACTGCCCCTAGCAACAGCAAGCTTTCCTTCTTCCGCTCCCACCTGCTCCAGAAATAAGTTCACTCATCTAATTAAAAAAACCACATTCATCCAATATAAAACCTCTTGGTTTGAACTCTAAACCCTATTTACAATAAACAGAAACCCATATCCCCATCCCACACAGTGATTCCACAATCACAAAGAAAACTTCAGAGCAACCTAGCATACCTGAATTAATAACTAAAAAAAATAAAATAAAATACACCAGCTTCACCTTTTCAAAATATTAAACCATAAAATCAAGACAAAACATATCAATACATAACCAACTTTTAGAGACAACCTCAAAATGTCTAGGAAACAACAGGCAACCTCAAATCAAAAAAAAAAAAAAAAAACAGGAGAAGACATTAGAAGCAAAACCACAAATAAAGTTCTCATTAAACATGGAGAAGAGGAGGCAATAGAATTATCTGAGAAGGAATTTAGAAGATATGCTTAAAGAGCTTTACAAGAGCCTAAGGAAACCCTAAACAGAAAAAAGGAGAACACAGACAGGTCCCTGGAAGAACTCAGGTAAGTAATTCAAGAACAAAATAATAAGATTAATGCACAATCAGAACTCATACAAAAACAGCAGTTAGAAATCCAGAAGATGAATATCAAAATTACAGAATTACACAACACAGTAGAAGCAAAAAAGAGTAGGTTAGAACTGGCTGAAGAACATATATCCCAACTAGAAGATAAATCCCTGGATACCAGCCTGTATGAAGAAATATCAGAACAAACATTTAAGAGAAATGAAGAGAACCTAAGAATTACATGGGATGACATGAAAAGAAACCACATAAGATTCATTAGAATGCCAGCATAAGAAGAGGTGAAAAAAATCACCAGGAAAATTGTGGAAGACCTGCTAACAGAAAACTTTCCCCATATCATGAAAGAAGAAAAGATATCTGTCTAAGAAGCTCATAAAACCCCACACAAGATAGATCCCAAGAGAAAAACACCAAGGCATATTATAATCAAACTCTCCAAAACCAAAGACAAAGAAAAATATTTGAGAGCTGCCCGGAACAAAAGAAATATTACTTATAATAATAAAACAGTTAGGCTGAGCTCTGATTACTCAGCAGAAACCATGCAGGCAAGAAGGAAATGGGACACCATATGTAAAACACTGGAGGAAAATAACTTCCAATGAAGAATCCTATATCCAGCCAAATTATCCATCAAATATGAAAGTGAAATCAAGGCATTCTCAGACAAACAGAAATTAAGGGATTTTGCAAAAAGCAGACAACCCTTCAAGAAATGCTTAGGGAAGTTCTTCCAATAGAGAACCCATAACAGAGATAAACAAAAACAGGATAAGTAACTTCAACACTAAAACCAAATCAGAAATAAAAACTCAAAATAAGACCATAAAACATTGTACTCTAAAAACCAAGGAAATCAATCACCACAAAACAACAGCAACTAACCTATTAGAGGGAGGGTATAAAATTTCTAGGTACAAATTTCCAAATGGAGAGGAAAACACAAAATGTCTTCACAGTACACACTGTTCTAAAAATGTAGAGACAAGAATATACTCCAAGGTAACCCCAGAGAAAACTAACAATCCCCCTAAGAAGGACATTATATGATGCTGAAAGTGTCAATTGACAAAGAAGAGGTTACAATAATAAATATTTACACACCCAATGAAAGTGCTCCAAAATACATAAACCAAATATTAACTGAATTAAAAGGGATAATAGACAACTCTACAATAATCGTAAGAGACTTTAATACACCACTTTCAAAGAGAAACAGGTCAACTAGAAAAAGACTCAACAAAGATATAGAAGAACTCAACAATACAATCAACCAACTAGAACTCACAGACATATACAGAGCATTTCACCCAATAAAACACAATTCACAGTGTTCTCTAGTGCACATGGATCTTTCTCCAGAATAAATCATATGTTAGGACATAAAACAAGCCTCACTAAACTCAAAAGCATTGAAAAACTACAAAGCATCTTCTCTGACCACAATGTTATAAAATTAGAAATTAATAATAGGAAGAACAAGGAAAAAGCATCAAACATATAGAACCTGAACAACTCGTGCTCAAACACCACTGGGTAATAGAACATATAAAAACTGAAATAAAAAAAAAATATTCACAGAAATAAATGAGAATGAAGATACATCATAACAAAACCTATGGAACACAGCAAAAGCAGTACTCAGGGGACAGTTTATAGCAATAAATGTATACATCAAAAAAGGGGAAAGAAACAATATCAACACTCTACCTCAACAAAAGAATCCTACAGTATCTAGAAGGAAGGAAATAATAAAGATCAGAGCAGAAATAAATGAAACAGAAAAAAAAAAATAGAAAAATCAAGAAAAAAAACTGGTTCTTCAAAAAGATTAATAAAAGTGATAAACAATTGGCAGACCTAACAAACGAAAAGAAAGAAGATCCAAATCACAAGAATTGTAAATGAAAATGGTGTCATCAATAAAAAAGATACTAACAGAATATTATGGAAAAGTGTACTCCAACAGATTTGAGAACCTAGAAGAGATGGAGAAGTTTCTAGAATCACAAGATCTACCTAAACTATCCCACTCAGAGACAGAAAACTTGAACAGACCTGTAATAAAAGAAGAAATTGAACAGGTCATAAAAATACTTCCCACAAAGAAAAGCTCTGGCCCTGATGGCTTCACTGGAGAACTCTATCAAATATTCAGAGAAGAGTTGATACCCATGCTACTCAAGCTATTCCAGAATATAGAAAAAGATGGAGTATTCCCAAGCTCATTTTATGAAGCAAGCATAACACTAATACCAAAACCAGGGAAAGGCACCATTAGAAAGGAAAACTACAGACCAATATCCCTCATGAACACAGATGCAAAAACTTTAACAAAAACCTAGCCAACAGAATGCAACAATATATCAAAAAATTAATATACTCGGACCACGTGGGATTCATGCCACATTTACAAGGGTGATTCAACATCAGAAAATCAATCACTGTAATCCACCACATAAACAAAACAAAACAAAACAAAAAAAGGACATGATTATATCAATCAATGCAGAAAGGCATTTGATAAAATCCAACATCCATTCCTGTTCAGAACTCTCAGCAAAATAGGGAGAGAAGATAAATTCTTCAACATAATAAAGAGTATATATGCAAAGCCAAAGGCCAACATCATTACTAATGGAGAAAGACTGGGCATTCCCCTTATGAACGGGAAGCAGACAAGGATGCTCTCTATCACCACTTCTATTTAACATTGTATTGGAAGTCCTGGCCAGGACAATAAGGCAAGAAAGAGAAATAAAAGGCATACAAATTGGTGAAGAGGAACTAAAACTATCTCTATTTGCCGATGATATGATCCAGTACATAGAAAACCCAAGGGACTCAGTAAAAAAACTACTGGAACTAATAGAGAGAGGTTCAGCAAAGTGGCAGGATACAAGGTCAACATACAAAAATCAGTTGGATTCCTCTACACCAACAAAGAGTCCTCTAATAAAGAAATAAGGGAAACAATACCATTTACTATACCTACTAAAGAGATAAAATATCTAGGAATAAACCTCATCAGAGACACAAAAGACCTATACAAAGAAAACTACAAAACACTGCTATAAGAGACAACAAAGACACTACATAAATGGAAGAACCTACCTTGTTCATGGATAAGTAGACTAAATATTGTGAAAATGTGAATACTGCCTAAAGCAATTTGTTCATTTAATGCAATCTCAATCTAGATTTCAACAAAATTTTTTAAGGATATGGAAAAAATAATTACTAATTTCATGTGGAAAAGAGATCTCAGATAAGCAGAGCTCTTCTCAAGAAGAAAAACAAAGTGGGAAGTCTCACACTCCCAGATCTTAAATACTACTATACAGCTACAATAGTCAAAACAGCATGGTATTGGTACAATGATAGACATGTTGATCAATGGAACAGAATCAAAAGTGCAGATATAGACCCATCCATCTGTGGACAATTGATCTTTGACAAAGGTCCAAAACTTATTAAATGGGGAAGAGACCACCTCTTTAACCAGTGGTGCTGGCAAAACTGGATCTCCATTTGTAGGAAAATGAAACAAGACCCATACTTCACCCCATACACAAAAACAAGCTCAAGTTGGATCAAAGACTTAAATGTACACCCAAAACTAAAATTCATCAATGATAAAATAGGAGAAATTCTGGGAGCCCTAATTTATGGCATAAATAGACTATCAAGAATAACCTAGAATGTGCATGAGATAGAAGA
>NW_006921816.1:5286440-5288669 GCF_000298275.1 Orycteropus afer afer | reverse complement strand
TACACAAAATACCTGCAGTCCTTACAGAAACAATAGAAGACAGACACAGAGTAATCCCTCACAGACAACCAGACACTATGGGAGAGAGATCCAACAGACCTACCATCTCAGGACTATAGTACTGGAGGACACCAGATTCAATTGGCACAACAAAATACATAAAAGCCTTGCTCCACGTCCTACATTGGTGAGTAGCAACTGGGGTCTTAAACACTTTCAAGTGGCTGTCTAAGATGCAGCTAAAGAAAACCAAGGGCATTTGGAAGCAATCAGCCATAGGACACAATGGCCCTAGAGACCAGAAGAACTAGATGGTGCCTGGCTACCAATGCCAACCACTCAAGAAAGGATCAAATCTGGAAATCCTGGATAGAGTGGGAGGGAAAACATGGAACAAAATCCAAAAACTCAATAAGGACCAGAATTACTGGTCAGATGAAATCTGGTGAGACCCCCAATACTATGGCCCTAGAATACATTCTGTACCTATAGTAAAATGCACCCCCAGGGGCTATCTCTCAGCCCAATAGTTAACAAGATGTACACGCAGACCATTCAACCCAGGATGATGCACCCACATACTCTATGGTAATACATCCCTTAGAGCAAAAGACCACAGGACACCAGAAGACCAACATTCAAATTGAAGAAACGCAGGACACACAGGAGTGCATAAATATGAGGGGCACAGGGGAAGAGTTAAAGGGTAGGGAGGGGAGGAGACTGGGTTAGGGCTGGACATGGTAAAAGGGGAATGAAACTAAATGTACACATAACGTTGAGTGTAAAACAACCTCTTAAAACAAATAAATAAATAAAATACATTATTTCTTTTCAAATATGGTTTTAATTTATACCATGAAAAAAAGTATTTTGAATTATTTATAATAACAGAAATGTTTTGTAATCATACATAGAAAATATTCTCTATTTTATAAATTGTTTCTTATGAAGCTTGGCCTTCCCATGGTGGATTTTCTTGGAATATTTTCTAAGAGAATAAACCAAAAACCAAACCCTAAATCACTGCCGTTGAGTCAGATCCAACTCATAGCAACCCCTCCTTGGGTTTCCAAGGCAGAATCTCTATGGAAGTAGATGGCCCAATCTTCCTTTCAACAAGTGGCTGGTGGATTTGAACCACCAGCTTTCTGGTTAGCAGTCAAATGCCTTAGGTACTACACCACCAGAGCTCCCAAGAGAATAGACAGTGAACGGCAACTAAAGGCAATGTATTACATAAGTTTTATACTCATTCTTCCTACTATTGATAGACATTCCAGAATGTTAACCATACAAAGTACTATAAAGTTATTATTTTATGAAGAAATGGAAACTATAAACCAATTATGTATGTGTTTTGGTTACCAAGTAGCACTCTGACAAGAATATACCACAAATGGGATGGCTTTAACAAACAGGAGTTTATTCTCTTACAGTTTGGACGCTTAAGTCCAGGTTTGAAGTGCCAGGCTCTAAGAGTTGGGTGAAAGCCCCTCAACCTTGGGGTTCAGCTCTGCCTCCTGCTCCCCCCGGCCCACTGAACTGGAGGCTTTTCTTCATTCAGACAGTTGCTGGCTGGTGAGGCTGACAAACCCAAGGTCAGCAAGAAAATGGCACAGTTCTTTACCAAACAACACGGCAGGCCACTAATTCAAGTCCAGAAGTCCCAAGATCAGCAGGGCATGGCAGGCTGCTAAACTATGACTTGGCTACATGCAGGGTTCAAGCATGCCAAAAAGCTGGTGACCTTCCTCAAAGTTGCTTCTTATATACTAGAAGCAGACCATTCAGCTCCTCCAATACATTCCACCATGGAGTTAATTACCAATTTCACCATGGGGAATAACTTCATCTAGCTGCCCAGCCACTCAACCAAGCCCAGCCAAATTCACAACAACCTTAACTACCACAGTTGACATTGGAGAATGATTTACAATTCAGGTTTGGAAGCAGACTGACCTGGATTTGAATCCTAGTTCAATCCTTTTCCTACCGATATAACCTTGGCCGGATTTCTTAACTTCTATAAGTCTCCTTTTCCACATGTGTAAAATAAGGATAAAAATACCTGGTGGTTTCTTAGGTGATATTCAATGAAATGATCAGGGCCTGGCACAAGTGGGCTATGAATTACAGTTGATACTGTTCTTAATTGTTATTTTACTGTTGTTGTTTTTATTATCTTTATAGTAGTATTAAAAATCTTTCACTTGAAGGAGGATGAGT
>NW_006921816.1:5265508-5286122 GCF_000298275.1 Orycteropus afer afer | reverse complement strand
AACATATATATATACACACACACATATACATATATATATATATGTATATTTATATATATGTATATTTATTTATATATATATATGACAAAATGCAGAACTTTGGTGATACTTAAGATGGTCTGTGGCTGTTACCGTAAAACAGGTGAGACAGTTCCTCCCATGAAATTTCTTCCTTTATCTTTACCTGAATGTTCTTGATACTTGTGAACATCCTTCCATATGTCATCCTTCATCATGAACTTTCTACTCACTGCTGGGATTACACCCTTTTCTTTACTCGTGGACTCTAATCATTCACGAAAACCCCCAAATCACTGTCAAGAGATGCAGGAAATTCTTGTCTGTTTTAAGAAGACATTGATTATCTTGCAATAAGCAATTTTAAAAAGTTATATTTTTAATCCATCTTTTCAAGAAGAAATAATTTCATTTACCTTGTCAATATCTTCTGAATGATTATAATTCCATCATTCAGAAGACAAAAATAGTGAACATAAGAATACAATTATTTTATCAAGTTAAAAATATGCTTTTCTCTCTCTCATTGAATCTTCAGTATGGGTCTGTTTGTAGGTGTTTGAGGGGCAAGAAAGTTGACAACTTGTAGCTGTTTTATCCAGGTGAATTCTGTTTTAACACAACACAAGGGAAGAGTGAAAAATTAATAAATAAGTTAGAAAAGTCTAAGATTCAATCTTATTTCTCTAAATATTTCTTCTTTGGTTTATTTTATTTATGAGTTTTATCAGTATTTCTCTTATGTATTCTGTAATGTATATTATATTATGGAAGACAATCTATCTCTCTGTTTCATTGAGATCATTCACTGAGGTGGATAAGTTGTGTGTCAGCTTGGCTGGGCCTGGTTTTGGGTGGTTGGGCAGCTGGATGTAGTTATTCCCCCATGATCAGACTGGTAATCAAATCCATGGTGGAATCTGGAGTAGCTAAGTAGCAGCCTCAGGGATAGGGTCAGCTTTTATTATATAAGAAGAAGCATTGAGAAAGGTCTCTGAGCTTTTTGGCAGGCTTGGAAGCTACATTTGGCCAAGTCATTAGTGAGTGGCCTGCCATGTAGTCTGCTGATTTTGGGACTTTCTCTGGACTTGAACTAGTGGCCTTCCATGTTGCTTGGTAATCTTGAGACTGTACCCTTTTATTTGTCAACCTTGGGTTTCTCAGCCTCCACAGCTAGTAGCTATGTGAGTTAAGAGAAGCCTGTAGCTTCAGTGGGCCAGGAACAAGAGGCAGATCTGAAGCCCAAGGTCAAGGGGCCTTCACCCAGCTCCTACAGCTTGGCACTTTGAACTCTGACTTCTAGCCTCCTAAACCATAAGAGAATAAATCCCTGTTTGTTCTGTTGGAGCAGCACTAGGTAACCAAAACACTCATATTATGCACTTTCTCAAATAATAACAAAAATAGCAATAAAAATGACATATATCAAGTTTTTCGTATGACCCATGCTATGTTCTAGGTGCAAGGACAGGTAACAGGGGAATCCTGAAAAATGAGGGAAGGGATTATGATACCAGTTGTGGATAAGGATAAGAGCTATCTTAAAAATAAGCTCATCACAAAAACTAAGTCAAGTTGGATCAAAGACTTAAAGGTAAAACCCCAAACCATAAAGTTCATTGAAAAAAAAAAAAATAGGGGCAAATCTAAGGGGCCTAATTCATGGCATAAATAGACTATCAAGTATAACCTAAAATGCACAAGTAGCAGAAGAGAAACTAGATGACTGGGACCTTTTAAAAATTAAATTGTCATGGGCATCAAAAGACTTCTCCAAAAGGGTAAAGTGAGAACCTACAGATTGAGAAAAAATATTTGGCTATGACATATTTGACAAGAGACTTATCTCTAAAATTCATAGAAAACTTCAACATCTCAACACCAAAAAGAAAAATAATCCAATTCACAAATGGGCAAAGGAAATGGACAGACACTTCACTAAAGAAGATATATAGGTGGTCAACATACATATGAGGAAATGCTCATGATTATTACCCGTTAGAGAGATGCAAATCAAAGCAACAATGAGACATCATCTCACCCAGCAATAATAGCAGTGTTCAACAAGACGGAAAATAACAAATGCTGGCAAGGGTGTGGGGAGATCGGAACTCTTATACACTGATGGTAGGACTGTAAAATGGTACAGCCACTGTGGAAAATGGTACAGCATTTCCTTAAAAAATTGAAAATAGAAATACCATTTGATCCAACAATTCCTTTACTAGGAATATATCCTGAAGAGGTGAGAGCCAGGACATGAATAGACATATGCACACCCATGTTCATCAAGCACAATTCACTACAGCAAAGAGAAGGAAACAAGCTAAGCACCTAACAACAGAAGATTGGATAACCAAACTGTGGTACATACACACCGTGGAATAATACATACATTAGAGAATAATGTAGGATCTTCTAAACACAGCATAACATGGATGAATTTGAAGGGCATTATGCTGAACGAAATAAGTCAGTCACAGAAGGGCAGTTATTGTATGAGTCTATTATAGTAAAAAGTCAAGGAAAGGCTTATGCAAGGAAGAAAATTGACTTTTTTAGTTACTGGGGATGGGAGAAAAGGCGAAGGAAAATGTCTGACTAGTTAGGAGGTCACATGTTGATTATGATTGTTGTCAGGAGAGAAGCAGTATGGCAAAGGTGTGTGCTCAGCACGGTGACAGTGGAGAAAGGGAGGACACAGAAATGTTCACAAAACATATAGACAACAGAGGCAAACACTATTATATGCATAATATTGCATTACCAGTGGCAGCAAACACTAGGCTATGGGTAAATTAATAGACAAGTGAGAAGGTCAAACAGGAATATACCCAAGATCAAGGATAGATTTGGCTGAAGATAGTCTTACGTATATGTACTTGTGCTACAAGATTATTCACGTACATTGCAGAAGTAACAGAGGACAAGGATGAAGTAGCTTCTCAGCAACAACCAAAGAGCTTGAGGGAGAGAATCGCCAGATCTTTGGGCTTGGTATCATGGTCTCAGGGGACATCATGATTAATTGGCACAACGTAGTACATAAAAATCTTGATCTACATCCTACTTTGATGAGTAGCGACTGGGGCTTTGAGTGGCCATCAAAGATGCAATTATTGGTCTCCTCCTGTCTGGAGCAAAGAAGGTGAAAAAATTCAAAGTCATTTGGAAACAATATAAAGATATGTGGACCACGAGGACCTCAGCCTTCACAACCCTGTGACCAGAAGAACTACATGGTGCCCAGCTACCAATGCCAACCACTATGAAAGGAATAAAAATTGGAGATCCTGGATAGAGTGAAAGAAAAAATGAGGAACAAAATTCAAAAAACAAAAATGACCAGAATTACTGGTCAGATAGAGACTGGTGGAACCCCAAAACTATGGCCCCAGGTTATCCTCAGGGCCTGGAAATGGACTCACTTCTGTGGATTAGCTCTCAACCCAATAAAAAGACCTACAATCAGCACACCTACCCCAGGGAGATGCACCCACCTACTCTAGGGAGATACACTCCGTAGATCAATCAGCTGTGAGACATCAGAGTGGCAACATTCACATAGAAGGAATGGTGGATGGACAGTAATGCATAGATAAGAAGGGCACAGGGAAGGGGTAGTCACAGGGAGGAGAGGGGAGGAGAGCTTTCTATGGTTGGGGATTGTAATTGAGGTTGTGAAATCAAATGTACATGAACTGTTGAGAGTAAAGTGAATCTGCTTTGTAAATTTGTACCCAAATCACAATTAATTAATTAATTAATTAATTAAAATTTTTTTTTAAATTCTCTAAAGCAGGTATTATAAACCACGGCAAGAAACATATTTCACCTCAGACATTTTAAATTTTACTCTAATGTCTCATTTGTCTTAGTCTATCATTTTTCATATTCTAACACAACTAAATAATTTTACTTGCTTTTTTTTCTTTTAATAAACAACAAATGAAGTCATTACTTTCCATATACATTTATATTTCTTTGCAACTATTATATATATTAGAGCCTTAACAAATAATGATTTGTAATTCTATTGTTGCTGTTGTTGTTATGTACCGTCGAGTTGGACCTGACTCATAGCAGCCCCTCCTTGGGTTTCCAAGGCAGGCAGTATCACTACAGAAGTAGATAGCCCAACCTTCCTTCCAAGGAGTGGTTGGTGGGTTTGAACAGCCAGCCTTTTGGTTAGCAGTCAAGTGCCTTAAACACTATGCTACCAGAGCTCCTTACAGTAATTCTACTCCAAAATATTTACCTATGTACTGTTAAAATATGTCTACAACAAAACATTCATAGGAATATTCATATCAGTTTCCATCATACCAGCTCCAAAATGGAAACAGCTTGTGATTCCATCAAGAGGAAAACGGATAAATAATCTGTAGATATTCACACTGAAATGTTGCTTAGCAATAAAAAAGAACACACTACTAGTGTAACATCGATGATCTCAAAAGAAACACACAGACACATCTAAAACCATGCTGTAAGATTCCATTGGTGTAAAAGTCAAGACAAGAAAAACTAACTTGCGATGAAAGAAATGAAAATAGAGAAAAATGTTTGTTTTTGTGAGAGGAACTATTTGTGTAAGTCATTATTCTCTATCTTAGTTACATATGTCTACTTATTTTTCAAAATGCATTAAGATCTGTACATTTTACTCTATATAAAGTGTACTTTGATTAAGAATTATAATTAAAAGGGCAAAAGTAAAGATATGGTTTATCTCTGGAAAAGTTAATAGATCAGAATAGAGAAGAAACACAAGGCTAAAATAATATCACAACTTTTAAAAAAGTTTTAAGTTTGATGCTATGTTTGCAGGTGTTTATTTTTTTTTAATATTCTATATAACCTATGTAAATTGTATCTACCATGTTACATGTATCAACTACTATTGTAATTGATAGAATATCTTCCTTTTCACTTTTGTGAAAATTTCACTATTTTAGGTATTTGTTTCTTGAATGTTTGGAAGAAAGCTCTTAAACTAAACATTTCCTTGAGTCTCATTTTGAGAGAAGATTTTTAACAGATGATTTAATTTCTTTAAAACTTATAGGACCATTCAAATGTTCATTTCTTGAATCAGTTTTAGCAAGTATCTTTTTCTAGGAATGTATGTATTTTTAGGAGCTCTGGTGTTGTGGTTGCTATTGTTGTTGTTATGTGCCATCGATTCGGACCCGACTCACAGCGACCCCTCCTTGGGTTTCCGAGGCAGTATCACTACAGAAGTAGATTGCCCCATATTCCTTCCAAAGAGTGGCTGGTGGGTTTGAACCACCAGCCTTCTGGTTAGCAGTCAAGTGCCTTAGGCACTATGCTACCAGAGCTCCCTGGTTAAGGCATTTGGCTGCTATTCAAAAGGTCCATGGTTCAAACTCACCAACTGCTCCATGGAAGAAAGATGAGGCAGTCTGTGTCCATAAATATTTACAGCCTTGGACACCCAATGGAGGTCACTGTAAGTCAAAATCAACTCAATGGCAGTGAATTTTGTTTTGTTTTGTTGCATACATCTTATCCGAAATTTCAGAGTTGTTACCAAAGTTGTCATGATACACTTATCTTTCACTGTGTAAACATTTTTGTTAGCTTCCTTTTTTTATACCAAATATTTTGTTTCTGATTTTTTTGTCTTGCCAGGAAGCTTATAAATTTCATTAATTTTTTGGCTTTTCCTATTCAATCAACTACGTTTTCTATTTCATTAATTTAAGATGTTTTGTTTATTATTTCCTTTTCTGTTTTTTTTTTTTTCTTTCTATTAATTTTTTTAACTCCTAATGTTGGATCCTGCCAAAGGGGCAAGGAGGCCACATCTTCTGACATCCTAACCCCACAAGAAGAAGACAGAATCACCATCAATAGCCCAAGGCCTATTCCTGCAAGGCCAGACATGCTGCCTCCCTCCAGCCCTTTCACCAACCGTTCCTCCCACCGAATCTACCACCTCTCCACTGGGTTCAATAATTCGCTACAGTGGCCACACAGAATTCACAGATTATGGAGTTTAATAGGAAAGCACAAGGCTACAATTCAAGTTCAGGAACAACACTCAGTCTCTCTCAGCCTCCCTTCTCTCAGTCAACATCTCTCACAGTCTCTTTCCCAGCAGTGCATATCTCTCGGTGTCTCTCTCAGCAATGCATGTCTCTTGCATCTCTTTCCCAGCAGTGCATGTCTCTCAGAAGTGTGTGTCACTCAGGAGCATGTTTCTCTCAGGAGCGTGTTTCTCTCCAGGAGTGTGTTTCTCTGAGCAGCACGTCCTTCTCAGCCAGCAGTCAGAGAGACTTCCGCCTCTAGGAGGCCTCCTTTTGAGTATGGCAGGGTGGCCCAACTAACCGATCATAACATCAGAATTCTAAGCACCTGAGAGACAGCTAACTTCCTGGAACATTGCTTTGTGCCACTGCTCAACAGATATACCCCAGGAGGATAACTTTAGCAATCAGGAGCTCCTCAGTTGCTCATGGCAAATTCCACCTCAGAGTTTACAAAGACTTATGGGTAGAAAAGCCATACCAGGTAATTTACTACAACATAGATCCTTAGATCATTAATTTCAAACTTTCTTCTTTTCTAATATCAGTATTTAAGGCTTTGAATTTCCCTGTAAGTACTGCTTTGGTTGTATCCCATAAATTTTTATATGTAACTTTTTCATTATTATTTACATATAAATATTTTAACTTACATATGATTTTACTGTTGAATTGAAGCTTTTCTTAATTTTGGAAACAAATGTTTTTCTGCTTCTAATTTGTTGTTATTTTTTTTTTTAATTAATTACAATGTAATCATTATAATGTAGTTTGTATATTCTCAATCATTTAAAATTGGCGAAACAATTTTGCAAAAGTTTTATGTATTCTGTGGGCTTACATTTCTATATATATATCAATGAGACAAAGCTTTATATATACATTCCTTGCATTTTCTGTATTAGTATACCTGAGAAAAATACACAAAATAAAACCTTTATTAATACATTTAATTACTATTTATCCATGAGATAGTCACTAAATTGGTATTCATTGAGCTCCTAATATATGATTCAGGAGCTCTGGTAGCGTGGTTTCTAAGGCATTTGACTGCTAACCAGAAGGTTTGTGGTTCAAACCCACCAGCCACTCCTGGGGAGGAAGATTAGGCAATCTACTTCCATAATGATACTGCCTCAGAAATCCAAGCAGGGTTTGCTATGAGTCAGATTCGACTTGATGGCAGTGAATTTGGTTTTGGTTTGGGAACTCTGGTGGCTTAGAGCCTATAGCATTTTGACTGCTGACCAGACTGCTGATGGTTCAAACCCACCAGCCACCTTGTAAGGAAGATTGGTCAATCTACTTCCGTAGTGACACTGCCTCAGAAATGCTGGGTGGGGTTGCTATGAGTCAGATCTGACTCAATGGCAGTGAATGAGTGATATGACTCAAACTATGCTGAACAATCAGAGTCATAAAATCTTTGACTCCACAAATATTAAGTACACTGCTGAGTATTCTAATGGTGGACAAATGTATAAATAAATAGATAAAATATCAAATAAGGGACATAAATGTAAGTTTACTCAATGGGATCACAATTGATCTAACAACTTTGGAGAATCTGTGAGAGCTCCTTAAAAGAGATCATATTTGAGTTAGACCTTAAAGAATGAATGGAAATTCTGATAGCTGAAAAATGTAAATCAGAAGTAAAGGACATTTTAAACAAAAGGAAGACCACATGATCTTATAGTAATGAGGAGCATCTTCACAAGATGGAACATAAAGTGCTTGTGGAGAATGGAATGAGGCAAGGGGGAACTTATATGTCAGGGTCCAATTGTAAATTCAAGACACGCATAAGTGAAATTGGTAAATAAGAGATCAAGGTATTTGAGGATAAAGTGAATGAGAAGGTAAAACTTGGGCTGTTTTCTGATGAAAAGTGGGATTGGTGAGAGTAAGAGAAAAGTAGAAACCATTTTAAGAATGATGTGTAGTAAGAATAATCTGTAATAAGTCAAGATAAAGCATGATTAAGAGGTCCCCTGACTCTAATTAAAGATTTATATTAGAAAATAATGAAAGAGAACATTGGAAAATTAAGATAAGAATGAGAAATGTAAGATTTTACAACTAAAAATCTTATCATGAATTAAAAGTATTTTATGGTCTACAAAAAATAATATTTGTGGATTAATAGGAAGAATATGAAAAGTAGAGTAATACAGAGATAGATTCTTTAGATCAGTGATCTTCACACTTTCTCTCATAGGCATACCTACAGTTTTTTTCATAATTTTAATATTAAGAATGTTTAGTCTCAGTACATTGCAATAATATATTAAAATTTCTTCTGACAGAGGTGTTAAAATTATGTTGCTTTGGTTAGGTGCCATCACATTGATTTGGACTCATAGTGACCCTACAAATAACAGAACGAAACACTCCTCTTCCTGTGTCATCCTCACAATCATGTTTGAGCTCATTGTGGCAGCCACTATGCCAATCCATTTCCTTGAGGGTCTTCTTATTATTCTCTGACCCTTTACACTGCCTAGTAGATATCTCTCTCCAGGGACTGGTCCCTCCTGATAACGTGCCCAAAGTACATAAGATGATGTCTCACCATCCTTGTTTCTAAGAAGTGCTCTGGCTGTACTTTGTCCAAGACAGATTTATTTGCTCTTCTGGCAGTCCATGGGATATTCGGTATTTTTCACAAATGCTGTAATTCAAAGGCATCAGTTTTTCTTGAACCTTCTTTATACATTGTGCACATTTTGCATGCACATGAGGCAATTGAAAATACCAGTGAGTAAGACACTTGACTGCTAATGGGAAGGTTGGCAGTTCATACCCATCAGCCACACCTCAAAAGGAAGGTTGGGCAATCTACTTCTGAGGTGATACTACCTCGGAAACCCAAGGAGGGGTCGCTATGAATTGGGTCCAACTCAATAGCACATAACAACAACAACATGGTTTGGCTCAGGCACATTTTAGTCTTCAAATGACATCTTTGTTTTTTTAACACTTTAGAGAGGTCTTCTGCAGCAGATTTTCCCAGTGCGATACAACATCTGATTTCTTGACTGCTGCTTCCATAGGTATTGTTTGTGGATCCAAGTAAAATTAAATCCTTGACTACTTCAGTCTTTCCTTCATTTTGATGTCACTTACTGGATGAGCTGTGGGGATTTTTGTTTTATTTATGTTGATGTGTAATCTACACCGAAGACAGTAGTCTTTGATATTCATCAGTAAAGGCTTCACGTCCTCTTTGCTTTCAGCAAGGAATTTTGTGTCATCTGTATATAGCAAGTTGGTAATGAGTCTTGCTCTTGATGCCACATTCTTCTTCATATAGTCCAGCTTTCAGATTATTTACTCAGTTTAAAGATTAAATAAGAATGGTATAAGGATACAGTCTTGACAAATATCCTTCCCGATCCCAAACTCCTTGTTCTGTTTGAACAACTGCTTTTGGTCAGTGTTCAGTTTCCTCATGAGCACAATTAAGTGTTTTGGAAATCCCATTCTTTGTGATGTTATCTGTAATCTGTTAGCTTCCACGTGATCAAAAACCTTTGCATAGTCACTAAAACATAGGTGACCATCTGTGATAGTTGAAGATCTGTCAACTTGGCTGGACTTCACTTGTGAGTGTTGTTTCTCATGATGGATCACATGACTATGTCCTAAGCGGCCGGTCAGTCTAGGGGGAGTTTCCCCAGGGGTGTGGCCTACCTGTAATACTATCCGAGGAACAAACTGGAAAAACAGCATTCTAGATATACGCTTCCTGGAGCAAGCAGCTCGCTGCGCGACCCAGAGGAGCCTTTTGGATTTATTTTCTTTGTTGGGAACGGCGGCCCTGCGTGTCGGTTCTGATTCTCCCGGCTCTGCTGCGCTTGCGGGAACCAGGCGACTCCAGGCCCCATCTCTCGGCGGCCCTGCGTGTCGGTTTTGATTCTCCCGGCTCTGCTACGCTTGCGAGAACCAGAGGACTCCCGGCCCCATCTCTCTCCAGAGACGAACTTTGTGACTTGAACTCCTCTGCCGTGCGTGTGAAAGCCAGACGGCCCTGGGACCCATCCCCCTCCAGAGACGAACTTTTCAGATTGAATTTGCCGGCTTCAATACGTTTGTGAGCCATTTATCTAAGATAAATCTCTCTCTCTCTCTCTCTCTCTCTCTCTCTCTATATATATATATATATATATATACTTTGCTGGTTTTTGTGTTTCTCTAGAGAACCCCATCCAACACACCATCTTTCTGGTGTTCTCTGCTGTCAGCCAAGATCCACATGACATCAGTAATAATATCCTTCATTTCATGTCCTCTTCTGAATTCAGCTTGCCTCTGGCAGTTCCCTGTCAGTGTACTGCTTCAACCACTTTTGAATTATTTACTTGCAAGTGATATTAATGATATTGTTTGATAACTTCAGCATGCTGTTGGATCACCTGTCCTTGGGTGATGGCCCCAAGTATGGATCTCTACCAGTCAGTTGGCCAGGTGCCTGTCTTCCAAATTAAAATTATCAAATCAGTATGACTATATTCCAACTTAAAAGAACATATGAAATATGCACAGAAATTTTTATTGGAATTTTAACTCATAATAAAACAAATGGGACTTTTTGTTTTTAATTTGTTGATAGATTTATAAATGCGTGTTACTTATTCCTAAAATGATCTTTCACATTTGTATATGGAAACAATTAGAAAAATGGTTTACATAAATAAGTAGATTAAATGGAAAAACTTTTTTATACCAGTGTTACTCAATCTGTTGAACCCCTTCAGAGTTATATATCATAAATTATCTAGTAAGCATTTGTCAAAAGACATTTTTAATGACTTACCAATGGCTACCGAATTCATTGTTTGTTTGTTTTGAGAGAAGTGGAAGTTGACTCTTTAAAGGATGTCACACCTAGTCATTGTTATTCATCTACTTCCCAATTTCTGGGAAATATACCAAAAAAAGGAATTACCAAGACTTAATGAATGACTACTAATTAAACTTGTAACTCTTTTCTAGAGTTATCTTATTAAGATGATATATTTAGAAAAGGTTGATAATATCCAAATGTTGTTAATTTTAATACTCATTTCTAGTGATCAGTTTTTAAAGAAATTATTTATCTCATCATATTATTTAAATGTACAGTTTCTAAAGTGTGGAACTGTAGATTTAGCTCATTAAAATTATAAGACCTTTGCAATAAATATTGCCAAAGCTAGTCCTCATTAATAAATGGATGAGAGTCATTTTAAATCAGATAAAGCATAATTTCACTTTTTCAATTAGAAAACATGTTTTAATACACTTCCCCATAACAATTTTGTCATTTTTGAATTCCAAGTAAAATAAAGATATATATGGAAATTTGATGTGAATTGACTATCAGGGTGAAACACTAAAAAAGGTGCTTTCTTTGCTTACCCCTTCAGTTTTCTCTTTCCAGAGTGATACATTTTCTTATAATAATTTTTTAAAAAAAAGCAAACTCACTGCCTCTGAGTTGTTTCCAACTCATTACGACTGATCTTTTGGTTTCCAAGGTGGTATCTCTACGGAAGTAGATTGCCTAATCTTCCTTCCTAGGAGTGGTAACTGGGGGCTAGAAAACGCAAGATCATTAAGTGAAAACTGTCAAGACTGCCACACCCATGCTTTAAAATACATGTGAACACAAAAAATATCTCAACACAGGCCAAAACATCCATTTCAAATGCAACCCTGTTCTTTAACTGAAATATATATGAAGTAAATAAAGACGAAAGCCCTACTGAGGGTTATTGTTGTATTGATTAAAGGAAGTTTCACTAACACAAATATTTTCATTGTTTGAAATCTCAGACAATTTTTCTAACTGGAGCAGTGACTGCATCATCACAGTTCTTTTAAAAAGTGAGAGAAGAGTGATTTGTGTAAAGGTATATGGGAAAGAATAAACACCGTAAATTTGATCAGAGGATCAATTTTAGAGAAATTATTCTGGGAAAGAATTCATAGGAAAATTAAAAATCTATAAATTGATGTTTTTAGAACTGTACTGAATATACTATTTATTGGCCAACCCAGAACCCTTTGAGAATAAAAGGGGGCAACATTAACAATAGACTAGTAATAACAGGCCTAAATCGGGAACATGCTGGACAAACTAGGAACTCTGGTCACCTCACTTGAATGTCTCTGTGCCCATGCAGACTTTGGAAGTTCTTCATGTACTTCATTAGATATATACATGCCAATTTGAAGACCACTGCCCCAGGTGAAATACTTGGGAACACCTGCTAACATTAATTTGGTGATTGTGATGACACTAAATGGTGCTATGGGTTTACATACTGTAAAACAGTTAATCTCTATAAGACTCAGTTTTATAGAGATTCTTTCATTATCTCTATTTAACATAAGAGGAAAATGAAGCATACTAAGATCGAGTAACATGCTAGAGTCTACACAGCAAGTAAATTATTTGAAACTAAATCAGTCAGAGGGGTTTTAAAACTGTGCTCTTTTAAACTACACCATGAGACTTTTTCTTTCCTTCAGCCAAATCTATCCTTGGGCTAGGGTATATTTCTGTTTGCCTATGCCCACCTGATCTTCTTTCCTGTCTGTGCATTTATCCATAGCCTTGTGTTTGGTGTTAGTGGTAATGCAGTATTTTGTTCTGGTAGCATAGTGCCTAAGGCACTTGACTGGTAACCAGAAAGGCTGGCGGTTCAAATCCACCAGCCACTCACTCCTCAGAAGGAAGGATGGGCAATCTACTTCCATAGTGATACTGCCTCGGAAACCCAAGGAGGGGTCGCTATAAATCAGATCGGACTCGACAGCACAAAACAACAAGCATTTGCCTCTGTTGTCTACATCTTATGTGCACATTCAGTGTCCTTCTTTTCCTCAGTGTCATCAGCCTGGTCACAGATTCTTTCCCCAACATCCCTTCCCTCACTCAAATCAAAATGTGATCCCTAGCTAGTCTGAAATTTTCTCTCCCTTTCCCTGCCATGCCCGGTGAGGTGACCAACAAAGTGAACTTCCTTCCCTGAGTAAACTTTTACTTGACTCTTTACAGTAATGGGTTCATAAATATTTGTCCTTCTGTGATTGACTTATTTCACTCAGCATAATGTCCATGAAGAATCTCTATGAGATTCTTAAGTAGCATAAGAAAACTCTTTCATGAAGTAAGGGAGTCTGACACTTCATCAATCTTCATTAATAAAGATGTATTTTGCTGTTTCACTCTTCTGTTCAAATTTTTGTAACCCTTTTTCTACTTAGTTCATAAGCCAAGTTTATATTATGTACCAGGTGCTCTGTTAGTATTTTCAAAAATAGTTTATTTCATACTTACCTCTACTCAGTGTGATTTTATGCTTATGTATACCTTAGGTAATAGGTCTTACTCTTAAGAAACAAACAAGCTTGGAAAAGGGAGGAGATAAATCAGAGTCATATAACTAGATAATGAGATGCCTTAGTTTTAATTTGGTTCTTTATATTTTAATTTCCCAGAAATGTGTGGCATAAATACTACAGCAAAAATAAAATTTATATTATATTATGGAAGTTCTATTTCCTTTTCATAAAACTTTATACCACACATAACTTCAAGTTTCCCAAGAATTTCTCATTGTAATATAGTTTCTAATGTTATTGAAATGTTTCTATCTAACTCAACCTGACTATGAATACTGATAAATAAGTCTTAAATGTGCTTCCCAGTGATATAAGAGTTATTGAGTGTCTAAGACTCAGAATGATGTTGTTTGAAATTCTTAGACTTTTGATTATCAGGAGCCTGAAAGCTCAGAGCAGTAATTTAATATCTGAAAACCAACTATAGTAGATTAAAAAATTAATGTTCCTTTTTATAACAGTATCTCCAGAAAACATTTTTAAAGAAAGTTGTCTATGCTGAGTTTCCGGTGTCCTTATGATTATGGTTGTTAATCATCAAAAGAAGAGGAAGAATTACTTTACGAATCTAATTCCAAGTTTTAATGCAAATGGTTTGCAAATCATTTAGCAGAGTTTCCACTTTGCCATTGAAATTTGCCTTAAAATATGATTAGAGACCTAAGATTCTGAAATTCAGTTAAATATACATTTTTGAATGTATGTAATAGGATATATTGGGTGAATTATACTGGTTTTCTTTCATTTGAAACTCTATTCCTCTTTGAGGCATTTAGCGTCTCTGGGGAATTTTCAGCAGAATATAGTGATGTACTTTTTCCCATTCCTGACTCTCTCTCTCTCACACACACACACATGCACACATCTACACACACACACATGCTTACAATGCACATGCACTATTAGTATTGGAAAAACTCACTTGGTATTCTGCATATACTCCCTAAAAGTTATAGTTGGAAAAAGATAATACACCTTAATTTTCTCCTAGGAATGCAACATGAAATACTTACCCTTAAAACTTTAAACTACAGTGTGGTATAAAAGAAAGCCATGATGTATTATGAGAAAAAATTGAAGTTGAAATTTGAAGATCAGTCTATCTTTGTCTTCTCTGAAATTTCTCTCCCTGAATTTGATCCACAGCAGTTACCAGAAACTTTCTTAACATAAATTGAGATAATATCACCTATTCTATTTAATTTTACTGGAATATATGAGTGCTAAAGCAAATGCCACTGGCTATGAGATTGTTGTTGTTAGGTGCCCTCGAGTCATCTCTGACTCATAGCAACCCTACGCACAGCAGAACAAAACACTGCCTGGTCCTGCACCAGCTCCACAATCCTTGCTATACTTGAGACTGTAGCCACAGCCACTGTGTCAATCCATCTCATTGAGGGCCTTCCCCTCTTTCATGGACCCTCCACCTTACCAAGCATGACATCCTTCCCCAAGGAATGGTCCCTTCTTACAACATGACCAAAGTAGGTGAGAAGAAGTCTGGGAATTCACCCTTCCAAGAAGCATTCTGGATGCACTTCCTCCAGGACAGATTTGTTGGTTCTTTTAGCAGTCCATTGTACTTTCGACATTCTTCACCAGCACCACAACTCAAAAGCATCCACTCTTCTTCAGTCTCCCTTATTCATTGTCCAGCTCTCACATGCATATGAGATGATTGAAAATACTATGGCTTGGGTCAGGCACACCTTAGTCCTCAAGGAGACATCTTTGCTCTTCAGCACTTGAAAGAGGTCCTTTGCAGTTGATGTGCCCAATGCTATATGTCCTCTGATGTCCTGACTGCTGCTTCCGTTGGTGTCCGATTGGAGAACCAAGCAATGTGAAATTTTTGACAACTTCAATCTTTCTCCATTTATCATGATGCTGCTTAAAGGTCCACTTGTGAGAATTTTTGTTTTTTTTCTATTGAGATGTAATCCATACTGCAGACTATATTCTTCAATCTTCATCAGTAAATGCTTCAAGTCCTCCTCATTTTCAGCAATAAAAGTTGTGTCATCAGCATATTGCAGGTTGTTAATGATTCTTCCTCCAATATTAATGTTATGTTCTTCTTCATATAGCTCAGTTTCTCAGATTATTTGCTCAGCATAGAAATTGAATAAGTAAGGTGAAAGGATACAACCCTGACACACTTCCTTCTTGATTTTAAACCATGCAGTGTCTCCTTTTTCTGTTCAAATGACAGCCTCCTGGTCTATGTAAAGATTCCTCATGAGTACAATTAAGTGTTCTGGAATTCCCATTCTTCTCAATGTTACCCATAATTTGTTATGATGCACACAATCAAATGCTTTTGCATAGTCAAGAAAACAGAAGGAAACCTCTCTCTGGTTTTCTTTGCTTTGAGCCAAGATCCATCTGACATCAGCAATGATATCCCTCATTCCACATCCTCTTCTGAATCCAGCTTGCATTTCTGAAACTTCTCTGTCAATATACTGCTGCAACCATTTTTGAAATGTCTTCAGTAAGATTTTACTTGTGTGGGATGCTAATGATATTGTTCGATAATTTCCACATTGTGTGGGATCACTTTTCTCTGGAATGGGTACAAATACGAATCTCTTCCAGTTAGTTGGCCAGGTAGCTGTCTTCCAAATATCTTGATATAGCTGAATGAGTGCCTCCAGTGTGGCATCTGTTTATTGAAAATCTCAGTAGGTATTCTGTTAGTTCGCAGAACCTTGGTTTTCATCACTTCCTTCAATGTAGATTCAACTTCTTCCTTTGATATCATTGGTTCTTGATCATATGCTGCCTACTGAAATGGATGAACATAGGCCAATTCTTTTTGGTACAGTGACTCGGTGTATTCCTTCCATCTTCTTTTGATGTCTCCTGCATTATTCAATATTTTGACCATAGAATCTTTCAATATTGCAACTTGAGGCTTGAATTTTTCCTTAAGCTCTTTCAGCTTGAGAAATGCTGAGCATGTTCTTCCCTTTTTATTTTCTAACTCCAGGCTTTGCACATTTCATTATAATAATTCACTTTGTCTTTTCGAGCTGCTCTTTGAAATCTTCTGTTCAGCTCTATTATCTTGTCATTTCTTCCATTTACTTTGGTTACTCTCCTTTCAAGGGCAAGTTTCAGAGTCTCTTCTGACATGCATTTTGTATTTTAATTCCTTTTCTGTGGTTTTCATGACCTTTTGGTTATGAGATTAGTCTTCTTAAAACACCATTATATTGTATTCTCTTCTCTCTTAAGAATTTGTTTTCCAGCTTCCTACTGAGCATGTATTATATCCAAACTCTTTTTAAAAATCCAATTGTGTCCACATTCCGTTATTTTTCACCCATTTCGAACATTCATATCCAGACATCTCTGTTTTCAGCCACATGTATCTCCATGCATTATATTAAGAAAAGTATTTGTAGTGGAAAATAATAAAAGGATTCCCAGTATTCTGAAGTCAGTAAATTTTCTACATGCTATATCTGCAGACACACTTTCTATATACTGGCTTGTTCACATAGAGACTATAGGCAGATATTTGTGTTCAGCATATACCTCAGCTTTTGGCTCAAAATACTTAGTTTCCTATTCAATTGGCTGGACAGCATGTGGGCCATGAGGAATCCTCTGAAAGTAAGAATAAAGGATATAGGGAAGGAGGTTCTTTTTCACCATATGAACTATGTAAAATTGTTAAAACTCCTTATAACAAAGACAAATCAATAAGAAAAAAGTAAAAAAAAAAAATATATGCCACACAGATGCTATGCTTAAAATTCTTTCTCAAGTCACATCAAAGCAACTACCTTCTACAACTATAACTGAGATTTCTCTTTTTCCTTCAAGAGCGGGTTAAGATGGCCTTGAACAAATGCAAACTAAAAAGGATACATAGGCAACAATTTATATTTTTTCCTTCAAGGCAAGCTAAAAATGTCACCACAGTAAGTTATATGTTCCTTGGTTATGTCAACCCAGCTTATTAATTTAACAAATATTCATTGCTCATCAAACATGTTTCTACCTCATTCTTAGTGTTCGGGATAAAGCAGTCAATTAAAAAAAAATTGTCCTTGTAGAGTTTATAATTTATGAGGGACTTTGCATTGAGTCCTTGCTTCTCTAGATATTAACACTTCTCATTTTATGCATTGGTAAATGATACACCCACAACTTGTCCATCAGTTTATCATGCTATGAAGGCTTGCATGTTGCTGTGAAGCTGGAGGCTATGCCACCAGTGTTTCAAGTACCAGAAGGGTCAACCTTGCTGGACAAGTTTCAGCAGAGCTTACAGACTAAGACAAACTGGGTAAAAGGATAGGTCCACACACTCCTGATAAAATTGGCCACTGTAAATGTTATGAATAGCAGTGAAAGGTTGTCTTACGTAGGGCAGGAAGATGAGCCTCTCAGGTTGGAGGCACTTAAAACATGACTGGGGAAGAGAGGCCTCCTCAAAGTAGAGTCAACTTTAATGACATGTATGGAGTAAAGCTTTCAAGACCTTCATTCACTGAAGGTGCACTACTCAAAGTGGGAAGAAACAGCTGCAAACATTCATTAATAATCAGAGCATGGAATGTACAAAGTATGAATCCAGGAAAATAGGAGGTTGTCAAAAATAAAATGGGCCACATAAAGATCAATATCCTAGGCATTAGTGAGCTGAAATGGATTGATATGGGTCACTTTGAACCAGACAATTATATAGTCTATTATACTAGTAATGATAAAGGGAAGAGGAGTGATGTTTTCTTCATTTTCAAAAAGAACATTTCAAGATCTGTCCTGATATACAATGCTGTCACTGATAGGATAACATCCATACACCTGCAAGGAAGAATAGTTAATATTACTTTTACTCAAATTTACATGCCAGTAACTAAAGTCAAAGATGAACAAATTGAAGATTTCTACCAAATTCTGCAATCAGAAATTGACCAAACATGTGATCAAGATGTACTGATTATTAATGGTGATTGGAAAGAAATAGTTGGAAACAAAGAAGAAGCATTAGTAGTCAGAAAATATGGCCCTGGAGATAGCACTGACACTGGAGATCACATGGTACAATTTTGCAAAACCAATGACTTATTTTTTGCAAGTACCGTTTTTTTCAACAACATAAATGGTGACTATATACATACCCCTCACCACATGGAATACACATAAATCAAATTGATTATATCTGTGGAACGAGGTGATGGAGAAGCTCAAAATCATCAGACAAAACAAGGCCAGGAGCTGACTGTGGAACAGATCATTAACTGCTCATATGCAAATTCAAGATGAAGCTGAAGACAATTAAAAGAAGTCCACAAGAGTCAAAATTATCACTCCTGAATTTAGATATCATCTGAAGAATAGATTTGACACACTGAACACCAGTGACTGAAGACCAGACCAGTTGTGCCATGATATCAAGAACATCATACATAAAGAAAGCAAAAAGTGTGCAGGGAAGATGGCAGATTAGGCAGAAAGACTGCACAGACCCTCTTCAACAAAGAAAAGGGAAAACAATTAACACAGACACAGAAAATAATCTTGGACCCCTGAGCACTGAAGGGAAGGATATAGAAGTGGACTAAACCCCAACCAGCAGAAGAATTTTCATGAAAATACCAAAAAAGGAGACATACAGAACGGCAATCTGGCAGCAAACCTGAGCGATCCTGACGGCACAGACAGCTTGGAGATTCCCGAGTGGTGTTAGGACCTAAGAATTAACCTAAAAATCACCCTGCTAGCCAGGGACTGCATGGAGGACTGTGCATGGTAGCTGGGGAACAAACAGAGAAGGTGAAGAGAAAGGTGGGCTGAACTGTGGACTTTTGCCAATCTGGAGAGTGCCACCATTTTGAAGGTTTAAAAAGCTGCTTGACTATTTTGGATATTTAAAGAGACAGCATTCTCAAAGATTCCTGGGGCTTAAGAACACGTTCTGCTTTCCAGCAAACCCCAAGGACATTTGGGACCTGGAAGACTGAAAAGGTACAACAATCCTCTTGTTACTCTTATACCCCACACCCACTTGGTGAATGGAGGTGTGACCACCCAACACTCCCACCTACCTTCTGGGCCCACAGGAACTCCATTACAGTCTGTGTGCTCAGACGGAGCCTGGGTGCCCTGCCCTGTCCTCCATTGATTTTTTTCTTTTTTCTCTTTTCTTTTTCTTTTTTGCTTTCTTTTTTCTGGTGATTAGTTTGCTTGTATTTGTCTGTTTTTAAACAACTTATATTATTAATACTTTTGTCCTTTTTATTATTATTCTTAATCTTCCCCTATCAGGTCCTAGTTTTCAGCATTTTTTCTTTTCCCTGGGCCTAGTTCAAATTTCTTTTTTTAACTTAAGGTATTTTTTTTTTCTTTTCCCTTTTTTTTCTTGTGATTAACTGAGTTCATTGTCTTTCTTTTTGCATTTTTCCCATTTTTTTTCTTCATTTATTATTCTCCTTCCCTACTTTTTTTTTTTTATTAGTGCCCTATCCCCAGATATTGAAAGTTTTCTTGTTATTTCTTCATCTTTTTCCCTTTTTTCCTTTTCTAGATACTGTTCCTGTGGGATTACATGGTCTGTTTTTCATCCACGGGCTTTTAGTTTTTTTGACTGTTATTCTATTGTAATTTGTGTCTAACTCACTGAGAGACAACAGCAATCCCCATAAGACACAACTACACCCACACCTCCTGCAACTTCACTTACTGAGTGAGAGCCACTACCTACTTCTCCACCAATGGGCCCACGATAAAAAAAACACCAACAAGAGCCTGAATCACCATTGGCTGCTCTTCACAAACAGTTAACAGAGATCTAAATACAACAATGCCACAATGCCTCAGAAACAAGAGACCATCACAGTCCATGCAAAGAAGTAGGATAAAGTGGTAGAAACAAGGAAGCAGATACAGATCCAGAACACATCCCTGAGGAAGAAGCAGCATTGGAACTCTCTGATAAGGAGTTCAAAAGAACTATCTTTAGGACTCTCCAAAGGATTGAGAGACAGACCAAAGAAAATACAGAAAAAACCTTAGAAGAATTTTGGAAGAAAGTACAAGAACAAAATAAATGAAAAATTAGAAATCATTCTAAATCTACAGATAGAAATCCAGAAGATTAATACTAAATTGTCAGAAATAGATAACAC
>NW_006921816.1:5263237-5263878 GCF_000298275.1 Orycteropus afer afer | reverse complement strand
ATGAACTTGGAGGACATTATGCTGAGGGAAATAAGTCAATCACAAAAGGACAAGTATTGTATTAGTCCATCATTGTAAAAGTGAAGGAAAGGTTTATCTATAGAAGGACATTTTCTTTGTTGGTTACCATGGGTGGGAGGGGAGGGGAGGGAAGGCTGTTAGATAGATAGAGATAAGTATGGATTTGGGTGAAGAGAAGGCAATGTACCAAAAGTGAGTGACCAATATGGCGGCATTGAGGATGAGAAAGACATAGAGAGGTACATGGGAAGTACAAACAACAAATATGAACCCTTTTGCACATACAGTATTGCATTGTCAGTGAAAGCAAACATGGGTATATGGATGGATAGTTGGGTGGACAAGCTAAACAATTAGGTATGTCTATGAAATGGGGAGGGTATCCAAGAACATATATAGGGTTGGCACACAATGGTCTTATAAGTTTATGTGAATGATCAGAATTCCCAGGCGTATAGTAGAGCTGACAAGGGGCAGGTTTTGGTCACTTCTTGGTCCCAGCCAGCTACCCAGAGGGACTGAGTAGTTGAACCTGCAGGTTTGGGACCATAGTCACTGGGAACAGCAAACTCAGTTGGCATAACATACTATACAAAACATTGTTCCACCTCCTACTTTGG
>NW_006921816.1:5246073-5262801 GCF_000298275.1 Orycteropus afer afer | reverse complement strand
GAGAGGGGAGCTGTTGCATTGTGGTAAACTGTGGTCAATGACATGAGACAAAGTATATGTGAACTGCTGTATGGAAAGTGAATTTGCCCTGCAAATCTTCACCCAAATCACAATAAAAAGTAACTCACTGCTATCTAGTCGAACCTGACTCGTAGAGACCCCTACAGTTTTTGATTTATGTAAGACATACTTCTCATAAGCCAGTAATTTGGTAGTTGGATACTTAGGACAATTTCATTTCTTTCATTTTTCAATTTCCTCAGATTTAGTTAATTTTTAAATTAGTTTTTCTAAAGTTAATTAGCTAAGGATATGGTTATTTAGAACAAATCAAGGTAATCTCCTTTTTTCCAGGGCTAAAAACCTTTAGAATCAGCTTATTCAGCTTTCTTTATCACCAAATTTAGTCCCCCTTATCTCTGCTGTCTGAGGGACTGCTTTATGTTGATGAGTCTATGTTTTCATTACAGCAATCTCAGAAGGGAGTAATAAAACATCTGAAAGATCTGCAGTTAAAGTTCCATTTCTTATGGCAGTTCCAGAAGTGCCTTTCTGTTTTCGTAACATGCCAGAATTATGAAGCATCCCAAAGGCATATATAGAATCCATGTAAACATTGATAGACTTTCCCTTAGCAAATTTGCTGGCTCTGATGGCATAGGACCTAAGGCACTTGACTGTTAACCAGAAGGTTGGTGGTTAACCTTCCATGGAAGGAAGACTGGCCGATCTACTTCCATAAAGATTTATCGCCTTGGAAACACAAAAGGGGTCACTATGAGTCAGAATCAACTCAAAGGCAGTGAGTTTGGTTTTTGGTTTTTAGTAATAGCAATTCATTCAGCTTGTTGGACTGAGGTAGCTTTGAAAAGGGGTTAATTTTCAGAAAACCTCAGTAGAATTTGTGAGGGTGTATTCAACATGCTTGTGATGGCTAGCAGGATCAGGTTTCAAATTGGAGCTATTGACAAGTAACTAAAGCAAGATTAGCCAGGGGAGTTTCTCTTAAATCTCTTTGGAGATTAAATGCTGTTCAGTTTTTTTTTAATAAATTAATAAATAGATAGTTAAAGAACAGTAACTTAATTCTAGGGGAAGGTCAGTGAAAAAGGGGAAGACCCTGAACAAGATGGATTGACACAGTGACTTCAATGGTGGCCTCAAGCATGGCAAGGACTGTGGGGATGGTGCAGAACAGAGTAGTGTTTTGTTCTACTTTATGTATGGTCACTGTGAATCAGTACCGTCTTCCAACAACTTAACAACATTCTAATTATAAAAGTCAGAAAGCTGTACAGTTAAATTTAAACAATCACAATGGGTATTCCTTATTACCAATTTCTGGAAGGAGAGTGGTGGGATTTAAATAAGCCACAAAATGTAATCTAATATTAGATATAGCCATGAGGAGGACTTCATAGTGAGTCTACTGGCAGAAAGATGTTGAGTCAAATCAGAATTAAGAGTAGCAAATACTGTATGAGGAACATAAGTATTTATTTAGGAACTACTGGAAATCTAGGAATAACAATGAAATTGACAGCCCATAAATCCTGAAAAAACCTTCAGCCTCTATTGTTAGATTTCCTAACAGAGAGTACAGCAGTGTTACAAGTGCTGGTGCAGGGAATGATTAATCCTTCAGAAAGGAAATCTTGAAAAACAGAGGCTAATCTCTCTTTTGTTTCTCGCTTAAGAGTTCATTGAGGGAGTCTCAGTAAAGGCTTAGAGTTGCCTACCCAAACTTTAATGGATTCTACTGATAAAACTCCCCCCACATTGATAGATGTGATGCCCCATAATGTTTCAGGAGCTAATGAAAGAAAGGTCAGAAGGAAATTAGTTAGAGGGGTTAAATTGTCTTTGTGCATTACTAATATTTGCAAAGAGCATGCAATTTCTTCCCTTTGAATTAGTTCTGATGCAAATCCTTCTTTAACGATTTTTGGGCAGATTTGGCAAGCTCAGTAATACTTCTCCTTTTCAGAAAATTGCAAATGACAGGACTATTTGGACAAGAGATTTTGGTCCAATAAACTGATAGCAGTATCGGGGCTAAGTAATAATGGACATACATCTTCAATAAGGCCAAGGAATATCAGAAGTTTTGAATAAATTGAAGTTTGTTCCCGATTTTTAACTCCCACAACTTTTGAGGTTGTTGTACTCCAGGACAAAGGCTTTTGTGAACACATGGGGTTAATGGAAAAAAAAAAAAATTTGCCTGACTGTCAATAAAAGTTTGAAAGTTTCTCCATTAATGTATTTTGTAGTTTCTCCTTGTGAATTTAATGACGCTAAAGGAAATAGTCTCCATTGTGTTCCTGAAACTCCTTCATTCTACATCTGGTGGAAAGTTTTCTAGTCTAAACTGTTTGTTTTGTGTTGGTTGTTAACTTATAAAAGTCATTTTTCCAATATCTAGGTTTCTTTCAGTAATTTCAAGTACCAGGTTTAGTTCCTTCAAAGGGCCTGGTTTTATCTTTCTGCTTAGAAGATTGGAATTGAAATTGCAAGGCCATTAGCTTACTTGTCTTTGAGGTTTGCTTAGTGTCCAAAGTCTAAGAAAGTTCAAGAGCTAAATTGGCCAGCCTGACAATGGGAGCTACTTACCAATCTAGTCAATGTCTTTTTACTAGAGCTGAAAGTTCATGTTGTAAGCCAGATATGAATATTGTATTAAAAACTCCTATAGCTCCAGAATATGATGGATAAATCCCAGAGGGTTCAGCAAATCTTTGAAATAATCTTATTTGATAAACATAAACATTTTCATTTTTGTCTTGTATGTAAGAGTGAATTTGTGTCCAATCTATCACTGGAGGCAGAGGGAGCCTTTGGAATTGCCTATAGTAATCTTTTACTCATAGCCTGAGCATCTTCTAACAGTTGGGTGTCTATTTTACAAGATTACACTACATTCAAGGCAAGCTTGCTGGGAGACAGAGCTAGAACTAAACTATTTTTGGAAGTTCTCTATTTGGCCTGTTCTAAACAAAATTGAGCCTTCCTTGACCCATTTATCATGTGGACTAGCTGATAAGAATCAATAAATTCAGGCTGGTAATCCTCAACACAGACTCTAAATTCCTTAGCATACTTGTAAGGATCCTCCTACAGCTTTGGAAAAATGTTAGCAGTTTTACATAATTCTGAGTACATTCAAGGTGTAAAACTAATGAAAGGAGAATCCTCAATATCCTTACTGGGACAGATTTTAAAGGGAAATATGATTTAACATTAAAAAGACTTTGTGTTCTCTATAGCTTCTTTAGGGAAGTTTAGACAAGAGTGTTGTTAGAAGTATCTTTAATGGTATCAAAGGAGTAAGAAGCAGCAAAGAATACAAAGGAGAGCAGCCTACAAAGGAGCAGATGGTTCTGTGACAACCTGGGTAGTTGGAACAGAAATCTAACATTCCAATTCCTTTTTTTGTTGTTGTTAATTTAGAAACATATTGCAGGGTAGCAATTTTACTTTCCTCAAATCTTCTAGATATTTCAAAATACTAATTTAAAAAGGCATGTCATTGTTTTTGCTTAATTTGGGAAAATTCTTACTATAATTTATTGCACAGAAATCTCAATTTAGATGATTCAAAAGAACTAAAAAGTAGCCACATATTATACAGACTGTCTTTGGTAAGGGAGTGCCAAGAAAACAGTTACCAACAGGTGGCAGAGCGATAGTTAGTGCTCATGTCAGGCAGGAGCTCCACAAAGGAACTCTCTGATGCCCCTAGGTATTGCATTACTTATTTTCAAAGAAGGTTGGAATTTGTTCAAAGTTTAGGACTCTCAGGAAAATCTTGATGGGGAGCACAATTGAGTTAAGACAGTGTCTTGCTTAAGCCAATGTGCTTGACAATAGCAGTGCAGTTGTCTTGTGGCCAGTTAGTAATCTAATGTTTCTGGTCCATGCTCTAAGCCTGCTTATCCTGTCATGGGAGACTTTAACTGCTGTCTGTGGCTAGTGGCCATCTTAATAGCTTTTAACCAGCTGACCCAAACCCTTGGTTTCTGTGGCTTATGGAACCTGATATCCCACAAACTCCAAAACATCTACTACAATAAATTCGGCAGAAGGACACACGACTGTCATTAGTAAAGGTGAAATTTGGCAAAAATTCTTGCAAAAGCAAAATTAAAACAGGTAATAAAAAATGAGACAAACAAGGACAAATAAAACTAAAATCATTCAATAACCTCAAAGAGCTCTATGCAAAGAGAGCTCAAAATTTGAGATATTATTTGGGTGTGACTCCTGAGAAGTTTGTGGAGCAGTGAGCCAAAAGAGTTCTGCTTGGTACTGAATCCTGGTCCTAAGTCCTCGGGGACACTGTAGGTAATGTACCTTTAAATCCCACTTCTGACACCAAGAATTTTATCAAAGAGCAAACTGGAGTCTCTGGTAAAATTGAAGCAAAGAGTTATATTGAAGGAATAGAGTGAACTATGGTATGGGCAATACTTAGTGAGATTCATGAAAGTACTCTGGCAAGAGGAATTTTTCATTGTTTAAGAAAATTCTGGAGCTTATAAGGAAAAAAGTCTAATTGATTGCCATTTACCAAATCATGCTTTAGTGGTCACTAGATAATTATGAGATCCCTTAAATATTATTTTGTTAATCATAAAGTTCTAGTTAAATACCTTGTTAATCTACAGATATTTTGGGGACAACCTGAGTAAATTCTCTTCCTGGGAGCAAGTGGTGAGAGGAAGAAAAGTGAGGAGAGAAAGCCCACAGTCTTCCCAAAATATTCTGGCTAGCTAACTTTTGAGTTTCCACTTAGAATGAGTAGTAAACAACAAAAATGCAGTTCAGCCTGCATCTTGGCAGGTCTCTTCTTATGTCCAGCACCTACATCTCTAGTGATGTAGTGCCTAAGGCATTTGACTGTTAACCAAAAAGCTGTTGGTTCAAACCCACCAGCCATTCTTCAGGAGGAAGGTTGGGCAATCTACTTCCATAGTGATACAGCTTTGGAAATCCAAGAAGGGGTCACTATGAGATGGATTCAACTTGAAGGCAATGAGTTTGGTGGTTCCCCCTCCCCCCCCGCCACTGCAGAACAAAGACATGAAGGAGATGAAGGGAAAAGCCTTGTGTACAGCTAAAGAATGGCAATGCTAGGCAGAGAGGTGAGAGAATTCCTTCTGGTTTTAAGAAACAATAAAAGGGTAGTGTGGCAGGAATGCAGGGGGGAGAAAAATTGAAGAGAAGAACAAGAAATAACTGGGGAGCAAAACTTATATGTTCTTATGTAGACCATTGTAAGCCTTTTGATGTTTTGGAAAGAAGAAAATGAAGAGGAATTATGGCTCTTGATCAAGAGTGATGAGATATGATGATTTATTATTATCTCCATCTGTTAGAGAGAGAAGAAAGTAGCAGCAAAAGGAGGGGGAAAGAGTAGAAAAGGGAGATAGTGAAACATATTAACACTTAAATTCAGGTGAAACATGAAAGTAATGCCTTGGAAAACTGTAGTAGCAGTGAAGGTAGTGAGAAGTGGGCAGCTTCTGTATATATGCTTTAGTCAATTCTTGTTACATGATTCAAATACTAAGCCACCCTTTGGACAATTATTTAAAAATAGACAAGAAAAATACCCAAGAAGTAGAATATTTCACATTCTTAAAACATGCCTAATCTCTGTTCTTGAACCATTTGGTAATAATGATAACTTTGTTAACCTATGTTTAGTTTCTAAAATCATATTTGAAAATAATTTTAATTTTGGTTTTACAGTAACAGAATAAATTCAAAAATGTTATATAATATATAGGAGTAAATTTTGTGATAAAAAATATTAAAATTAAATATGGGATAGTGATGACTTCTAGCTGAAAGATTTTTCAGATCTCTCAGCCAATGAAAGATAAATGCTTTGGCCTCTTATGGGATATCACTGTGGTGAATTAACTAATTTGAAATAAACAAACCTAGTAATAAGTCTTTACTCAGAGAAGACAAAACGAAATCTGAGATTATAAACATTTTTAGAACCATACCATGGCTGTTCAGAACCAGTCTAGGCCACAGATTCCCTAGCTTCTGTGTCTGATGTTATTTAGTTTAAATATCTTTCTCCACAGTGACTCAAAATTCATGGCAAAAGCTTCCTTCTGCTGAAGCTAAAACTTTAATTCAAAATAAAGCTTTCCTCCACTGAACTTTTATTAAAATTAAAGTGTAAAAAGAGTAGTTAATATATTTAATTACTTACTGAAAAGTTGAAACACAGAGATGCCTCAGAAGCAATGCCTGGGATCTACTTCCAAAAAACCAGTCATTGAAAATCCTATTGAACAGAGTTCTACTCTGACACATATGGGTCACCATGAGTTGGAATTGACTAAATGGCCAAAAATAAAATGTCTATGTCTTTCACAATAACTCTGAATTTTCCTCATAACTTCTCAATCTAGGGTATTAGTTCTCAGAGAAGCTGAGCTCCACTAATCTCTCTCTCTCTACTAAGTATTTAGTTGTGTTATTTTCTGTGTGGACTTTAGTGTAATATCCCTATCTTTTTCTGGGGGCTTCTACTTTAGCCAGTATAGAGTGTTTGTTGCTATGGACAAACACAGCATGTTCATTCAACAAACATTTATTGAGCATACAATATGCCAGGCACTGAGCCAGGGACTGGAGAACCAAAAATGAATAGAAAATAGTCTCTGCCCTAGAGGAGCCCACAGTCTGGTGGCTATTGTCATATTCATTTCTGTGTCCCAAATATCTTTGGAGTAAGGGACATATGACAGCAGCAACTAATGCAATGTCTGCCATGTGCTATGCCTTTATATGTCAACTTTGAATTTCACAACCGTCTATTTTATTACTCTCCTTTCACCAATGACAGGTATGAGAATCAATAAATTGGATTAGCCAGGAGTCAGGGCTAGTAAAGAGCAAATCTGTGATTTAAATTAAAATCTGACTCCAAGTCCATAATCTTGCTACTAATTAGGCTTTTATTAGAAACTTAGTGTCCAAGTTTGTTGAAAGATAAATTGAAAGAATAAAATAACAAAAAGACAAAAGTGCTTCATTATTTGCTTATCTAAGAATTGAAGTCTATTTTAAACCATCTATTTTATTCATGACATCTTCTAACTTGTCACTTTTCATTTAATGTGATCTCTGTCACTTCCCTTACCTGTCCAGCTGTTAAGTGTTCAGAAATGTAATCCCTCACAAATTTATTTTTATATTAGCTTGAGTATATATAATTAGAAAGATTAAAGAAAAGTGAGATGAAATAGTTAATTAAACATCAGTGCCTGAAACATGTTTGCTTCTCAAAAAGTATTCTTTAATGACAAGCTTTGTTATGTTAGGACAAGCATTAAACCACTATTAACAATTTAAATATCTTTACATGTTTTCCAACACTAATTTATTCTTGTCATGCCATTTGTGATTGACTCACATGGAGAATGGGAAGTAGCAGTGAGTCAGGGAGGTGATCTATCCATGAGGATATTGCAAAACCAATGTTCCTTAGAATCTAGGATGTCAGACTTCGGCTCATTTGCTTTGAACATGTGATTAGGAAAGACCAATAACTAGAAAAGGACATCATGTTTGGTAAAGTAGAGGGTCAGCAAAATTGAGGAAAACTCTCAAAGATGTATATTGACACCATACCCTGGTGTCTATTATGCATAATATCACCATGAGTCAGAACTGATTCAACGATAACTAAAAACAACAGCATTAGTGCAAACGGAATAAATACCAAAACATATGTTAACAGCCCATTGGTTGTCAGCCAGATACCACCAGTATTGACATAAACACTATATTACCGTGGTCTTACCTAACCTGCGATTAAGAGTAGTTTATCTTCATTTTATAGATGTGTTGAGGTATGTTGTTGTTGTTGTTGTTATGTGCCGTCGAGTCGGCCCCGACTCATAGCGACCCCTCCTTGGGTTTCCGAGGCAGTATCACTACGGAAGTAGGATTGCCCAACCTTCCTTCCGAGGAGTGGCTCGTGGGTTTGAACCGCCAGCCGTCTGGTTAGCTGGCAAGTGTCTTAGCATATAGGGTGAGGTATATGTCCCAGTTGTAAAGCTAAGACCAAGATCTATGTCACTGAGTTTCAACCTACAGTTGTTTTCTACTAGATCACATTGCCTACCTGGATAGTTTTATTCAAAGAATTATGATTCCAGATCTTCTGATATTAAATATAGATAATAAGCAGGGTAGATGATGTTAATTTCCAAAAACTATTGCTTGGAATATTATGCTGGCAAAAGAATGCCTCACATCTTCTTCTTTAAGAAAATAGGAAATGTTTCTTCAGCCTCATCCTACTCTATGACCCAATTTATCATTTTTTTTTACCAGTTTTGAGCTGACCACATATGTTTATTGATTTTATCAGAAGAGAAGTGCTGAGAAAAATAAAAATAGAATAATAAGATTGCATGGATTATTGAACTATCTTCTGATAGTTTTTTGTCACCAAAACTACTACATGTACTATACAGCTGCACTGTTCTGTAAACATGAATATGTGCTTAATGGCAACCCTTGAAACTCACAGATAAATGTAATGGAAAATTATTAAGGTTTAGTTCTTATGATATAATCAGAGAAGTAAATCTATTATTCTTCCATCTGAAGAGTCATGTTATGAGTACTACAATAAGAATATCTCTTAAGGAAATATTAATGTGACCTTGGTGTCTATGAGTATATTTTTTCTGTCATATATCATATTTATGCAAATTTGTATGTTCAGTGGGACAGGTAGTACCTTTTTTAAAGCTAGAAGAAATTCTATTCCATTGTAAACTCTTTTCAAAATTATTGCTGAAATATGTTCTTCTCTAAAAATAGAAAAAAATTACTAAGTTAGGATCAAAGAGAGATTTCTTTTGTAAACTTCCAAGTTTAACTTAATTGGGTGGAGGAGGTTTTTTAATGTACTTAAAAGTGGTAAACATCATGAAGTGGAATGAAATGGATCATGGAAGAGGGTACATTGTTGTTATGTGCAGTCGAGTCGGCCCCGACTTAGCAGTGGCTAAGACACTTGACTGCTAACCAGACGGCTGGCGGTTCAAACCCACCAGCCACTCCTCGGAAGGAAGGTTGGGCAATCCTACTTCCATAGTGATACTGCCTCGGAAGCCCAAGGAGGGGTCGTTATGAGTCGGGGCCGACTCGACGGCACATAACAACAACAACAACAACAGTCACAGTAAAATATTAGGAAATTTGACTCCATTTAATCTAAATGTATTATAGCCTCAAAGGGAAAAATTGTTATTTAGAAACAGGTCCTAATAAGGCTTTTGTTCTTTGTTTTGTATTATATGTGCACTTTTCTAGAAGCAAATAGTGTATTTATATGTTTGATTGGCAATATTTCTATTACAATCTCCTTTTCCCTTCTATGGATAATAAGTATTTTCAGCAGCTTCTAGCACGAGACAGAGAAAGGATCAAAACTCAGTCCGCCACGTGCTAGATGTTTAGATCCTAAACACTCTAGATTTCAAATTTCTCATTTGTCTTTTGCCCTGGTATAGTAATTAGACTAAACATATAGATTGTGGTGAGGATTAAACAAGCTAAGACATTGAACTCTTATTATGCATAGTTATCACTCAACAAAATAAATCAATTATTATTAATGCAACAAAACCCACAATATAACACATCTCTACTCCCAGTTCACTGTGTGGTTTCAGATCCTATACCACCTTCTACGTCAGGAGTTCATAGTGGTTTTAGATGAATTTCTAAGATTCACTTTTTACGGCTTCTTCAGAGAGGGAATCATTATTTGAACATTTCTTTATATTGCTCTCTACATTCAAGAAGCAGCGTTTACCTAGAAGTCTCAAATTTCCTTCTGTCATTAATAATTCCAGTGGGCTTGGATCCATCAGACAGCACCCAATCAAACAGAAGGGCAAAGATCCTCTGTCCTATGATCAGAATTCAGTTAGCTGCTTTGTGACACTCTGACAACTCTGAAATCCAGGACACTGCATCCTCTTTGTTGGCCTGAACCTGCCTGCCCTTACGTTGATAGTACATCTCTTCCCCAAAAGAAAATCAAGAATCCTTGCAATCTTATTATTCTATTTTTATTTTTCTCAGCATTTCTCTTTCTGAATAGCATCTGTTTCTTTCCTTTGCAAACCCAAAAGTTATACTGAAGTCTATTTCATCAAGCAAAAGAGATTTCTGAAAGTTCCATTTTGCCAACATTCCTGGTGCAATGGGTAAAACTTGCAGGCAACTTTAAAATGACATATTTTTAATCCTAATGTAGAGTGTTCATAAACTGTGGTGGTGTTGTTATTTGCCGTCAAGTCGGACCTGACTCATAGCGACCCCTCCTTGGGTTGCCGAGGCAGTATCACTACGGAAGTAGATTGCCCAACCTTCCTTCCGAGGAGTGGCTGGTTGGTTTGAACTGCCAGCCTTCTGGTTAGAAGTCAAGTGCCTTAGGCACTATGCTACCAAAGCTCCTATAAACTATGGTAGATATCCATATATAGAGAGTAGATGAGAAACCAGAAGGGGTTAAGAATCAATTCTAATGTAAGTTTTTGAAATATGAGTTCAGCTAGAAGACACGGCAGGTAGATACGATTCATTCTAACATGTGTGGAGAATTGCAAACTCTTTGGTAAAGATGGACAGCAGACTGCAATGGAGTAATGGAGTATGAGTGGAACCAAGGGTCAATGATAGAGGATCTTATATGTCATAATAAAGAATTATGTTGTGTTCAGAAAGTAAGTCCTTCCAAACCTTGCTGCCTATCAAAACCATCTGAGAGGTTTTTGGGGGAAGTAAAAAAAAAAAAAAAATTATTTCTTAAGTCCCACTTCAGACCAACTGAAACAGAATTTTAACAGGTGGGGCTGACCTACTTTTTCTTAATCTCAGCATAAAATCTTATTGCTTCTCACATCTTACTGGGACAAAAGATGATATGAAAATAAAAATAGATAAATTAACCATTTTTGAAAATCCTCTAATACAACTTCATACTGACCATGAATTAGGCAGAATATATAGCACTGTGCATGTGGTCAGTAATTTTATGTTGGATTAATTTGCTTTCAATATTTAGATATTTGACTCATAGCATCCCCTCATTGGTTTTCCAAGGCAGTATCTCTACAGAAGTAGATTGCCCAATCTTCCTTCTGAGGAGTGGCTTGTGGGTTTTAACCACTAACCTTCTGGTTAGCAGTGAAATTCCTTTGGCACTAAGCCACTAGAGCTCCCATTTAGATACTAGGATAGTATTATTCTATGTTAATTTACACTCTTTGATGGCTTTCAAATCTTCTTAAATGTTTATCATGAGTTTATATTATACATATATACCAGCCACTCCTCGGAAGGAAGGTTGGGCAATCCTACTTCTGTAGTGATACTGCCTCGGAAACCCAAGGAGGGGTCGCTATGAGTCGGGGCCGACTCGACGGCACATAACAACAACAACAACAACAACACACACATGTTAGTGTCTGTGTATACACAAAAATGTTTGTTCTTCCTTGTGGCCAAAAGGACACTGATATAATAAAGAGATGTGGAAGGAAGACCGGGCAATCTACTTCCGTAAAGATTTACTGCCTTGGAAACCCAAAGTGGATCACTATGAGTCAGAATCGACTCTATGGCAGTAAGTTTGGTTTGGTTTTCAATAAAGAGAACACAATCAATTAATATATATATACCCCTGTCACTGGTCTTTCATAATCCATAACAATGATACATAAAATTGAAATGATACCTATGTCCTGCTGGGGTATCTTTAAAAGAAAGATTATGTAGTCCAATGAAGGCTCTAGAATCTAAAGGGATTCTTTAAAGAGATGAAATGATTCCATATGACTGAGCCACTTGGGTTTGGAATTACCAGTATATTCTGAAGCTAAAAAATAAGTCAAAGCACATAAAACCTGCTGTCTCTCTTCTTTGTTATGTCCAGTCAGTCATGAAGTCCTATTGATTTCATCTCCTAAGTGTCTTTCAGCTACATTCCACACTCACTACAGCTGACATAGTTCAAAACCCAAAGTTCAAAACTCATTGCTATCAAGTCAATTCTGACTCACAGTGACCCTATAAGACAGAGTAGAACTGCCCCATAGGATTTCCAAGGCTATAAATCTTTAAGGAAACAGATTGCCACATCTTTCTCCTGTGGAGTAACTGGTAAGTTGGAACATCAGCCCTTCAGTTAGTAGCTCTCTGCCTTAGCCAATACACCACCAGCTCTCATTTGACCTAGTTCAGTCCATCATTGTCTTCTGCTTGTATTCACGCAACAGCATTCTGTCTGTACTGTGGATTCCAGTCTTTTCCTGCTGCAATCTTTCTCTACATTATAGCAATATCTGGAAACATGCTGATGCTCAGGTGAGTTCTGAAATGTAAGTAATCATGGTTACCTTTATACCTAAAATAATCACTCCAAATTATTTTTGAGTTCAAGGCCAAATCTTTTAACCTGTCATAGAAGGATGACCTAGGCTATAGGCAGTCTTTCTTTAACCCCAATGACTCAAAAAGAATTGGAACCTAAAGAGTGTTATCTTTAGGTTTTAAGAAGCAGGAAGCTGGGGAAAGAAAAGCTGGGAGATGCCAGCAAAATGGCAGGGAGCTCAGGTAAGGGAAGGGACACATACCCCACCACCCAAGAGGCAGTAAGAAGGGGGAAAGAAAAGCCAGGGGATGCCAGACAAAGCAGCAGGGTGCTCAGGTAAGGGGAGGAACATAGGCCCCACCCTTAAGAAGTAGGAAGCAGAGAGATTTTGAACTGCTAAGAGAGACAAACTTGTCTGTCAGTTTGTCCTACTGAGGTGGCTTGCTTGTTGCTGTGAGACTTGAGGCTGTGCCACAGATGTTTCACATGTCAGCAGGGTTGCACATGGTGCGCAGGTTTCAATGCAGCTTACAGACTGAGATAGACTAGGAAGAAGGAAGAGGCCATCCACTTCTCAAAGAATTGGCCAGGGAAAACCTTATGAATAGCAGAGAAACACTGTCTGAAACATTACTGTGCAACTTTATGAATAGCCTGGAAACATTGTCAGATGCAATGCAGGAAGATGCACCCCTTAAGTCAAAAGGTTCTCAAAATATGACTGAGGAAGAGCTGCCTCATTAGAGTAGAACCAACCGTTCTGGTATGGATAAAGAAAAGCTTTCGAGAACCCTGTTTGCTGACATGGCATGACTCAAATTGAGGATAAACAACTGCAAACATCCATTAATAATCAGAACATAGAGTGTACAAAGTATGAATCTAGGAAAATTGGAAATTGTTAAAGATTAAATGGAACACATAAAGATTGATATCTTAGACATTAGTGAGCTGAAATGCACCAATTTTGGCCATTTTGAATCAGAAAACCATATGATCCACTATGCCAGGAATGACAAATTGAAGAGGAATGGCATGGCATTCATCATCACAAAGGATGTTTCAAGATCTGTCCTGAAGTACAATGCTGTCAGTGATAAGATAATATCCATACAACTACAAGGAAGACCAGTTAATACTACTATTATTCAAATTTATGCACCAAGCACCAAAGCCAAAGATGAGGAAATTGAAGATTTTTATTAACTTCTGCAGTCTGAAATTGACCAAACATGCAATCAAGATGTGTTATCACTGGTGATTGGAATGCAAAGTTGGAAACAAAGAAGAATCACCAGTAGTTGGAAAATTTGGCCTTGGTGATAAAAATAATGCTGGAGATCACATTATAGAATTTTGCAAGACCAACAAATTATTCACTGCAAACACCTTTTTTAAAAAACACAAATGGTGGCTATACATGGGGACTTCACCAGATGTAGTACACAGGAATCAGATTGACTACACATGTGGCAAGAGGAGATGGAAAAGCCCAATATATTTAGCCAAAACAAGACCAGGAGCTGACTGTGGAACAGAACATCAACTGTTCATAAGCAAGTTCAACCTGAAGTTGAAGACAATTAAAACTAGTCCACAAGAGCCAAAAGATGACTTGGTATTTATCCTTCCTGAATTTAGAGACCATCCAAAGAATAGATTTGATGCATTGAACACCAATGACCAAAACCAGAAGAATTGTGAGATGACATAAAGAACATCATCCATGAAGAAAGCAAGAGGTCATTAAAAAGATGAGAAAGGAAGAAAAGACCAGAATGGATGACAGAAGAGACTCTGAAACTTGCCCTTGAGTGGAGAGTAGCTAAAGCAATGGAAGAAATGACAAGATAAAATAGCTGAACAGAAGATTTCAAAGAACACCTCAAGCAGACAAAGCCAATTACTATAATGAAATGTGCAAATACCCGGAGTTACAAGACAAAAAGGGAAGAACACGCTCAGCATTTCCCAAGCTGAAAGAACTGAGGAAAAATCTTAAGCCTCAAGTTGCAATGTTGAAGGATTCTATGGGGAAAATATTGAGTGATGCAGGAAGCAACAAAAGAAGATGGAAAGAATACACAGAGCCACTGTACCAAAAATACCTGGTAGATCTTCATCCATATCAGGAGGTGCCATATGATCAAGAATCAATGGTATCAAAAGTAGAAGCGGAAGCTGCACTGAAGGAATTGGCAAAGAACAATGCTCCAAGAATTGATGGAATACCCATTGAGATGTTTCAACAAACGGATGTCCTGCTGCAGACACTCACTTGGCTATGCCAAGAGATTTGGAAGAAAGCTAACTGACTATACCAGATCCATATTTGTACCGATGTGAAAGAAAGGTGATCTCATAGAATGTGGAAATTATAGAACGATGTCATTAATATCACATGCAAGTAAAATCTTGCTGAAGGTAATTCAAAAGTGGTTACAATAGTAGATTGATAAAGAACTTCTAGAAATGCAAGCTGGTTTCAGGAGAGGATGTGGAATGAGGGATATCATTGCTGCTGTCAGATGGGTCTTGGCTGGAAGCAAAGAATAGCAGAAAGATGTTTATTTGTGTTTTATTGACTATGCAAAAGCATTTGATTTTGTGATCATAACAAATTTGGGGTAACATTGAGAAGAATGGGAATTCTAGAACACTTGGTTGTACCCATGAGGAATCTGTACATAGACCAGGAGGTTGTCATTCAAATAGAACAAGGGAACACTGCATGGTTTAAAATCAAGAAGGGAGTACGTCAGAGTTATATCCTTTCATCATACTTGTTCAAACTGTATGTGGAGCAAATAATCCGGGAAGTTGGACTATATGAAGAACTTGGCATCAGAATTGGAGGAAGGCTCATTAACAATCTGTGATATGCTGACTACACAACTTTTCTTGCTGAAAGTGAGGATGACTTGAGGCACTAACTGATGAAGATTGAAGGATACAGTCTGCAGTATGGCTTATATCTCAATACAAAGAAAAAAAGATAAATCCTCACAACTGGACCTATAAGTAACATCACGATAAATGGAGAAAAAATTGAAGATGTCAGAGACTTCACCTTGCTTGGTTCTACAATCGACACCAGTGGAAGCAGCAGTCAGGACATCAGAGGATGTATAAACCAAACCAAAACCAAACTCACTGCCATAGAGTCAGATCCGACTCACAGTGACCCCTCCTTGGGTTTCCAAAGCAGTATCTCTACGGAAGTAGATTGCCCAATCTTCCTGCCGAGGATTGGCTGGTGAGTTTGTACCACCAGCCTTCTGGTTAGCTGTCAAGTGCCTTAGGCACTATACCACCAGAGCTCCTGCAAATCAGCTGCAAAGGACCTCTTTCAAGTGCTGAAGAGCAAAGATGTCCCCTTGAGGACTAAGGTGTACCTGACCCAAGCTATGGTATATTCAATTGCCTCATATGCATGTGAGAGTTGAACAATAACTAAGTAAGACCAAAGAATAGATGTTTTAGAATTGTGGTGCTGGAGAAGAATGCATAAAATACCAAGGACTGCTAAAAGAACTAACAAATCTGTCCAGGAGGAAGTGCAGCCAGAATGTTCCTTGGAAGTGAGAATGGCCAGACTTTGTCTCACCTGCTTTATCTGAAGGTACCATTCCCTGAAAAAGGAGATCATGATGGGTAAGGTGGAGGGTTGATGAAAGACGGGAAGGCCCTCAAGGAGATGGATTGACACAGTGGCTACAGCAATGAGTTCAAGTACAGCAAGGATCATGGAGCAGGTGCAGGATGGGACAATGTTTCATTCTGCTGTGCATAGTGTTGCTATGAGGCAGAGATGATTTGATAACAACAAAGAGTGTTATCAGGCTTCAGTTAAGCATTGCTCTACGTGAGAGTTAGACAAACCCTTGTGTGCTGACATAGTTTCTCCCTAATCCAAGGTTATAAAATTGGCAGTCTCCACAATTTCTCTCCTATTTTGATTTTTTCTTTTTTTTTTTTTTTTCCATTCCATAGTTCACACTTACCATCAGTTGTGTCTGTGCCTGGATCTGAAACCAGTTACTTGTTTCATCATCTCATGTACACTTTGCATGAATTATTTGATGATTTAGTACTAACTTGAAATGAAATGATGCATAATGTTCAAACCTAGACCACCCTTTTCTAGCCTGATCTATCATCAAAACCCAATCAGCGGCTCTGCGGCGGGGCAAGATGGCGGAGTAGGCAGAAGGATTGCACAGACCCTCTTCAACAAAGAAAAGGGAAACCAATTAACACAGACACAGAAGATAATCTTGGACCCCTGAGCCTTGAAGGAA
>NW_006921816.1:5213657-5236965 GCF_000298275.1 Orycteropus afer afer | reverse complement strand
CAAAGATTTTAATGATCCAGATCTTCATTTCCTCCCACTCTACATACCATACTTTAGTGCTGGCACTCAAAGCTTCTTATAGTTCCTCCTAACACTATGATCACAAGCTTCCTTTCCTGACTCTTACAATAATTGTTTATTGAACCGAATTACAAATGTTGTTGTAGATATGTGCCTTCAAGTCATTTCCGACTCATAGCAACCCTATGTACAACAGACCAAAGCACTGTTTGGCCCTGTGCCATTCTCAATTGTTATTATGCTTGAGTAAATCATTGCAGCCACTGTCAGTTCATCTCTTGAGGACCTTCCCATTTTTTCACAGACCCTCTATTTTACCAAGCATGATATACTTCTCCAGAGACTGGTCCATTTTGGCAAATGACCGAAGTACATGAGACAAAGTCTGTCCATTCTCATTTCTAAGGAGCTTTCTCACCATACCTCTTCCAAGAACAATTTGTTCATTCCTTTGGCAGTCCATGGTGTTTTCAATGTTCTTTGCCAATACCGTAATTCAACTGCATCAATTCTTCTTCTGTCTTCCTTATTCATTGTTCAGCTTTCACATGCATATGAAGCAACTGAAAATACTATGGCTTGGGTCAATTGTACTTCAGTGTTCAAATTGACATCTTTGTTCTTTAACACTTTTAAAAGGCCTTTTGAAGCATATTTACCCAATGCAGTATATCATTTGATTTCATAACTGCTGTTTTCATGGGTGTTGTTGATAATAGATCCAAGGAAAATGAAATCCTTGACAACCTCAGTCCTTTTTCCATTTATCATGATGTAGCTTATTAGTCCAGTTGTGAGTATTTTTGTTTTCTTTACATTGAGAGGTAATCCACACTACAGGCTGTATATTCATCAATAAGTACTTGAAGCTTTCTTGACTTTCAGTAGACAAAGTTGTGTTATCTGCATATAGTAAGCTATTAATAAGTCTTCCTCTGATCCTGATGTCACATTCTTCTTCATATAATTTGGCTTCTCAGATTATTTGCTCAGCATACAGTTGAATAATTACAGTAAAATGATACACCCTTGATGCACACCTTTCATGATTTTAAAACATGCAGTATCCCTCTTGTACTGTTTGAACAACTGCCTCTTGGTCTATGTACAGGTTCCCCAAGAGCACAATTAAGAGCTCTGAAATTCCCATTATTTTCAGTGTTATCTATAATTTGTTGTAATCCATACAGTCAAATTAGTAACTAAAACACAAGAAGTAAACATCACTCTGGTAATATTTACTTTCAGCCAAGATCCATCTGGCATCAACAACGATATCCCTCCTTCCATGCCATCTTCTGAATCCAGCTTCAACTTCTGATAGTTATCTGTCAATATATTTCTACAATCATTTTTAAATTATCTTAAGTAAAATTTTGCAGGGCATATTAATGATTTGGTTCAATAATTTTCACATTCTGTTGGATGTATTTTCTTTGGAATGGACACAAATATTGATTTCTTCCAGTCAGTTAGTCAGGTAACTGTCTTCCTAATTTCTTGGCAGAAACAAATGAGTGCCTCCAGCACTGCAGTCATTTGCTGAAACGTGTCAATGGGTATTCCATCAATTCCTGACGGCTTGTTTTTAGTCAATTCCTCTAGTGCCACTTGGACTTCTTCTTTCAATATCATCAGTTCTTGATCATATGCTACCTCCTGAAGTGGTTGAACACTGACCAATTCTTTTGGTATGGTGACTCTGTATATTCCTTCCATCTTCTTTTGATACTTCCTGCATCGTTCAATATTGCAAGGGGAAGCATGAATTTTTTCTTCAGTTTATTCAACTTGAGAAATGCTGAGCATTTTACTTCATTTTAGTTTTCTAACTCCAGGTCTTTTATATTTCATTGTAATACTTTGTCTTCTCAAGCTACCTTTTGAAATCTTTTCTTCAGCTCTTCCATTTCATCATTTCCTCCATTCATGCAAGCTTCTCTACCTTCAAGAGCAAGTTTCAGAGTCTCTGCTGACATCCATTTTGTCTTTTCTTCATTTCCTGTTTTTTGTTTGTTTGTTTGTTTTGTTTTCAATGAGCTTATACTTTCTTCATGTGTGACTTTCTTGATGTCATCCCACAACTCATCTATTCTTCAGTCATGGTGTTCAATGAGTCAATTCTATTCTTCAGATGGTCTCTAAATTCAGGTGAGATATACTCAAGGTCATATTTTGGCTCCTGGAGACTTATTTTCATTTTCTTTAGCTTCCACTTGAACTTGCATATGGGGAATTGATAGTCTGTTCCACAGTCAGGTTCTGACCTTGTTTTGACTGAGGATATTGAGCTTCTCCATTGCCTCTTTCCACAGATGTAGTGGATCTGATTCCTGTGTATCCCATCTGGTGAGGTCACATATATAACCACTATGTTGTTGAAAAAAGTATTTGCAATGAATAAGTCATGTTTTCCAACTACCAAGTATTCTTCTTTATTTCCAACTTTGGCATTCTAATCACCAATAATTATCAATATATCTTGATTGCATGTTTGGTCAACTTGACTGCACAAGTTGGTAAAATCTTCAATTTCTTCATCTTTGGTTTTAGTGGTTGGTGCATAGATTTGAATAATAGTAACATTAACTCATTTTCCTTGCAGGCATATGGATATTATCCTATTACTGACAGCAATGTACTTCAGGATGGATCTTGAGATGTTCTTTTTGATGATGAATGTAAGACTATTCCTCTTCAATTTGTCATTCCCAGCATAGTTGATCATACAATTGTCTAATTCAAAATGGTCAATACCAGTCCATTTCAGCTCACTAATGTCTAAGATATTGATCTTTATCCATTCTATTTCATTTTTGACAACTTCCAATTTTCCTAGATTCCAATTTTCCTAGATTAAGTAATTTGACCCAACCACACAACTTTTGACAACTTCCAGGTTTCCTGGATTCACATTTCATGCATTCCATGATCTGATTATTAATGAGTGTTTGCAGATTATTAATGAATATTTTCAGCTGTTTCTTCCCATCTTGAGCCATACCACATCAGCAAATGAAGGTGCTGAAAGCTTTATTCTATTCATGTAAATAAGATCAACTCTACTTTGGGGAGGTAGCTCTTCCCCAGTCATGTTTTTAGTGACTTCCTACCTGAGGACTTCATCTTCCCTGCACTATATCAGATAATGTTTCACTGCTCTACATTTCATAAATTTTTTCCCATAATATATCAAACACTGTTTTACAACAATTTGTGAGATTTTCAGTGGTCATTTTTTCCAGAAGTGGATGACACCATCCTTCTTCCAAGTCTATTGTAATCTGGAAGCTCTGTTGAAACCTGCCCACCATGGGTGACCCTCCTGGTACTTAAAATACCAGTAGCATTGCTTCCAGCATCACAGAAACATGCAAGCCACCACAGGATGACAAACTGACAGAAGAGTGGTGGAAATTATAAATAGTTTATTTTATTTGGAGTGAATATAATGTCAGCTACTAGTGCTTCCTATAAGATAGGCAGTCAGTTTCATTTTTCATAAGAATATTACTGTAAAAAGGAAGGAAAATTCTATTTTTATTCCCATCCAACTCTAGCCATCAAGATCTCTAAGAAAAAGGAGCAGAATATGAGGATAATCTTGGACAGATACTAGTGATACAAAATAACCACAATCATTACAGAAACAACAGAAGACAGACATGGAGCAATCCCTCATAGATAGCCAGACATCTTGGGAGAGAGAACCACCAGATCTACTGACACCAGACCATAGTATTGGGGGCACTAGGCTCAATTGGCACAACACAATAAATAAAAATCTTGTTCCACAACTTACTTTGGTGAGTAGCAACTTGGGTCTTAAAAGATTTTCATCAGCCATCTAAGGCTCAGCTAATGGTCTCCTTTTGTCAGAAGCACAGAAGAGTAAAGAAAACCAAGGGCATTTGGAAATAATCAGCCCCAAGATATGATGGACCTCAAAAACCAGAAGAACTAGATGGTGCCCTGCTACTAATGCCAACCACTTGGGAAGGGAACATAACTGGAGATCCTGGATAGAGTGGGAGTAAAAATGTGGAACAAAATTCAAAAACACAGTAATAACCACAATTGCTGGTTGGATGGAGTCTTGTCGGACCCCATGACTATACCCCTGGGATAAACTTCAGGCCTGGGATAAAACTCACTGCCAAGGGCTGGCTCTCAGCCTAACAGTATTAAGACTTACATGCAGAAGATCCAACCCAGGGCGATACAGCAACCTACTCTATGGACATACATCCCTTAGAGAAATCAGCCATGGGGCACCACAGAGGCAACATTCACATATAGGAAAAGCTGGACAGACAAGAGTGCATAACTTAGAATGGCACAAGGATGGGAGAGGTTACTGGGAAGGGAGAGGAGAGTGGGTTAAGGTTGGGGATGGTAATTGGGGAGTAAAACCAAATGTGCATAAACTGTTGAATGTAAAATGGATTCTGCTCTGTAAATTTGCACCCAAAGAACAATTAAAAAAAAAAAAAAGCAGAATAAAAATTTGTGTAAGGAAAGTTCACAACACAGTGATAATGATGATGATGATGATGACAACAATAAAAAACATAAAGGACTCATTATGGTCTCAGCTAAGCACTTTATATACATATCTTTTAAAAAATGTCAAAAGAAGACAGTCAAGTATTATTATCCCAATGTTATATGTAAGAAGCACAAGGAGATTAAGTAATTTGTCCCAATCACACAGCTATCACACCTGTTAGATACTCTATACATTCACCAAAGCATTTTGCCAAAACAGTGACCATGATGGATGTTACAAAGCTGAATACAAAACTGCTCTTTAGATGACATTTGGACTTTAGTGAAGAAATGCTATGATGCAGTGTAGTAAATTACTTAGTGTGGCTTTTCTACCAATAAGTCTTTGTAAACTCCAAGGTGGGATTTGCTATGAGCAACTGAGCAGCTCCTGATTGCTGAAGTTGTCCACCTGGAGTATTTCTGTTGGGCGTGGCACAATACGATGTTCTGGGACGTTCCCACTCTCTCTCAAGTGCTTAGAGTTCTGATGCTGTGATTGGCTACTTTGACCACGCTTCCGGGCTCAAAAGGAGGCCTCCTGGAGGCAGAACTCTCTCTGACTGCTGGTTGAGGAAGACATGCTGCTGAAAGAGACCGGGCTCCTGAGACATGAGTTGCTGGGAAAGAGACACAAGAGACACGCATTGCTGAGTGAGACACTGAGGGACCAGCACTGCTGGGAAAGAGACTGTGAGAGACTGTTGGCTGAGGGATGGTGGGCTGGGTGAGAGACTGAGCATTTTTCCCTGAATTTGAATTGTAGCCTGTGGTGCTTCCCTAATAAACCCCATAATCTGTGAGCTCTGTGTGGCCACTGCAGTGAATTATTGAACGCAGAGGTGGTGGGTGCTTTGGGAGGAATGGTTGGTGAAAGGGCTGGAGGGAGGCAGCATGTCTGGCCTTGCAGTAACAGGCCTGGGTTACTGCTGGTAATCTTGTCTTCCTCTTGTGGGATTAGAGGAGGTCAGAACATGTGGCCTCCTTGCCGTTTTTGCATATGGTATATATTCCCTGTACCATCCAGAAGCCTTTTGTGGTTTATTGTTGCAATATCCTTCATTTATGACTGGACTATGCACTCTGTGAAGGCAGGAAGCATGTATGAACCATTGTACTGTATTTCCCACTGAATCTGTGGCAATCCTGAGCCCCAAGGAGATTCTCAAGATATACTTGTTGGATAATTGTTTAACTGGAGACTTTAAGTAGATGTCTCAAGTACTTCACTTGTTTATGTCCCCTAGAAGTATTGTATATTACATCCATTCATGAGAATGCAGTGTACCATATCTTTCTTTTCCAATTTTTCACTCAGTCTTCTGTATGGTTCTCCTGGCATGCAGAAGACACACTACCACTAGATGTTCCATCCATCTCTTGCATTCTTGCATGAAAAAGTATCATTTCTGTTAAAGAACATGGTTTATTTCTATTAAGATCTAGATAAATTAGCAATGTATTTTATGTAAGCCACTAAATCTATATTACCCTTAGCTGCTTTCAGCCCCTTTGGTCCTGAGTGAGTGTTACAATACTGCAAAATCTTGCCTCTTCTTTCTAATTCTCCATCCATCCTATACAGCTTATACCTGAAAACTGCTTCAAAACAGTGTTAATTTATTTAGGTCATAGAAATCTTTGGAGATTGAAAAATAATAAGAAGGGAAAGAGAGTAATTTTTTTTAACCTCTTTCCTTAATGAAGCACGTTCTAATTTTATTCCAGTCTGTAAACATTTTAAATATCCTTCTTTCAGAGCCTCATTCTACCACTGACTAACTTTATATCTAATTGCAGATAATAAAATAAAAAAAAACTAAACCCACAGCCACCAAATCAATTCCACCTCATAGTGACCCCCACTGGGTTTCCAAGGCAGTAAATTTTTACAGAAGTAGATTGCCCCATCTTCCTTCTGCAGAGTGGCCTATGGGTTTGAACTGCCGACCTGGTTAGCAATCAAATCCTTTATGCACTGCACCACTAGAGCTGCTTGCAAATAGTAAAGAACATTAAAATCCTTGTGGATCCTATTATGGTCCCAATTAAATCACATCAGTTTAATTTGTGTTAAAGGAGAGTTCTGTACTATCTTTTTGTTGTTGTTGTGTGGCCAAAAGGTCTTTTGTATGTTGGATGTGCACTTCTGACATTTACCTCTGTTTGATGACAACAAGAGGTTGAAAACTGACAGATTTTCTCAAATAATGAGGTGAAATTCTATTTGTTCCAAAATGAAGAGTGAAGCTCAGTACAAGACACGTTGAGATCTACAGATACATATGATTGCATGTATCTATTATGATTCATTTTAATTATGCAAAATTAAAACTTAATTGATGCTTTACTTTGAGCATTTGGGAATAGTGAATTTTAACAATTTAGTCCCTTCTGGTATCACTTACAACCTACTGGTCAACCAGAACAAATTGCAAACCTTATTAAATGATTTGTGAATTATACAATTTAGCTACTATAACTAAATATGTTTATTATTTGACACTAGACAAGTCAACTAGCCTCTCTGTGCTTTGGTTTTCTCATCCATAGAATGAGAGATTGAATTGTTGTGTTATTCTTAAATGGTGTCAAATTAACTCCAACTCATAGAAATCTTATGAACAACAGAACAAAACTCTTCCCAGTCCTCACAACCCTTGTTATGCTTGAACTCATCATTGCAGTCACTGTGTCGATCCATCCTGTTGAGGGTCTTCCCCTTTTTCACTGACCCTTTGCTTTACCAAGCATGATATCCTTCTCCAGGTCCCTTCTGAGAACATGACCAAAGTACATGAGATGAAGTCTGGCCATTCTCACTTCCAGGGAGCATTCCAGCTGTACTTCCTCTGGGATAGATTTGTTCCTTCTTCTGGCAGTCCATGGTATTTTCAGTATTCTTCACCAATACCATAATTCAAAGGCATCAGTTCTTCTTTGGTCTTCCTTATTCATTGTCCAGCTTTCACATGCCTATGAGGTTATTGAAAACATAATGGTTTGGGTCAGGTGCCCTTTAGTCTTCAAAGTGACATCTTTTCTCTTTAACACTTTAAGAAGGTCTTTTGCAGCAGATTTGCCCAGTGTAATAAGAAATCTGATTTCCTACTTCCATGGCTGTTGACCATGGATCCAAATAAAATGAAATCCCTGACAACTTCAGTGTTTCCTCCTTTTATCATGATGTCTATTGCTCCAGTTGTGAGGATTTTTGTTGATATAGATTGAATTAGTCTATATAAAAATAATCTTCTAGTGATTTTAATTAGAACTTAAAAGAAAAAGGGTATTTAGGCCTCAAAAAATAAACTGTACAAGGTGGTAAGCAGGGTGGGATGAGGAGATAAGTATCTACAAGGAAAAGGGTGGTCCAGGGGCTAAAGATCATCACTGTGTAAAGTTTTCAAAATATGAGCTCTATAAATGTATACACATGGACAAAATAAAGTAGATGCTATCCCCCTTCCCCAACCTTTGGGTATGAGCTTATCCCTAAAAAGAAAATAAAGCAGTGGGGAGTGCACCCAAGTCCATGTATAGGGTTGGCAGACAATGGTCCTACAAGTATATTTGTCTGTTCTATAAGAATTCCCAGGTGTACAGTAGAGCTGACAGGGGACAAGATTGTAGTCACTTCTTGGTCACAGCCAGCTACCCAGAGGGAGCAAGTGGTTGAACCTGTGGGCTCAGGATCATAGTCACAGGGGACATCAAGCTCAATTGGCATAACATACTACACAAAACATTGTTCCACCTCCTACTTTGATGAGTAGCAACTGGGATCTTAAAAGTTTGCAAGCAGCCTTCTAGATGCATCAATGGGTCTCTCCTCATCCAGAGCAAAGAATAATGAAGAAAACCAAGGATTCATGGAAACAATTAGTCCTAGTGACTGGTACACCATGTGATCCATAGCCTATACAATTATGAGACCAGAAGAACTAGATGCTGCCTGGCTACCACTGTCAACCTCTTGGAGAGGGATCTATGTAGGAAATCCTGGATAGACAGGGAGAACAATGTGGAACAAAACTCAAAATCATTTGGACAAAAAAGGGGGTGGGGACCAGATTTACTGGACTGATAGAGCCTGGTGGAACTACTGAGACTATGGTCCCTAGCTGCCCTTCAGGTCTGGTATTGAACCCACACTTGTGGCTTCCAGCCAAACAAAAGACAGGCATATGAGTTGAACATTTACCTGAGACAGATACACTTAATGGAGAGATCAATCATGGGAGAAAGAAGGGCACAAGGAGACAGCTCAGGGGGCAGGAGTGCATGGAGGGATGGACACAGGGAAGAGGTAACTATCAGAAGAAGGAAGTGGGAGGGAAGCTGTTGCATTGAGGTAAATTATAGTCAATGTCATGAAACAAAGTGTATATGAACTGCTGTATGGAAAGTGAATTTGCTCTGTAAACTTTCACCCAAATCACAATAAAATAAATAAATAAATAATATGAAACTTTGAAAGGAAACTTTCAAATAGCAAAGTTTTATTTGGAAAAGTAACATGATATAATGGAAAGAAAACAGGTTTTGTAGCTTGACATACATGAGTTTGATGCCCAAAGATGAAATTTATTAGCTATATGATCTTGACATTGCCTGTAAAATGAAGAAACAGTAACTGTTAGTACATAGTAGATCTTCAATAAATATAGGTATTTAGAGCATGGCAAAATGGTCTGCCCCATTACTCCTTCATTCTTTCACATCTTTACCCATGGTAGCAATGTCTTTGTACATAATAGTTCATAGATGCTGTGAGATAAAAAGCGATGGATCTTAGTAAGTTAATGGTGTATTACTTCTCTGTTACTTCTGAAAATTCTAAAGACCCCAACCAATTCCAAGATTAACCTAAGCATAAGAGGTTAATGATGGAGTCAAGATAATTGTTTTTTTAGCTGTGACCTCCCAAAATGTGTAAATTCAACACTATCATATACAAGTTGAATGCATATATATCTACATTTTAAATTGGCATTCACATGGATAGAGTAGGAGAAAAATGTGGAACAAAACTCAAAATCATAAATAAAGAGACCAGACTTTATTGGTATGACAGAAACTGGTGGAACCCCCCCAAAAAAACTATTGTATTTAGACACCCTTCATGCCTATAACTGAACTTACTCCCATAGTTCAACTTTCAGCCAAAAGATAGACAGTCTTATAAGATAAACAATAACACCAAGGGGGTATACACTCCTAGAACAATCAACCATACAAGACCAAAAGGGTGGCATTTGCCTAGGATAAAGCTGAAAAGGAAGGAAGGGACAGGAAAAAGGATGAAGGAAAATGGTAAACCCATGAAGGAAATGGGAAGAATACTGCTAAATTGTGGGGATGAAATCAATGTCACAAAACTAAATGTGTGTGAACTGTTTAATGGGAAACTAGTTTGCTTTGTAAACTTTCACCCAAATCACAGGAAATAAATAAATAAATAAAATCACAGTGATTATAGATTAAAACATCTCAATAGCTTTCCATCAAATTAGAATGAAAATCAAAACTCATCCTGGACTATTAAGCCCTACATCAGCTGGCCCCTCTTTCTTCAATAACCTCAACTACACCATTGTCTTCTCTATTCTGGAAGTTTTAATAGCCTTATTCCTCATGCTCAGAAGTGCCAAACCCATTACAATAGCTTGTAACTTGCCTGCAGAACTGGCTTCATGGATGTGTGACCTGATCAGTTGCTTAGGGTTCATGTTCAGAAAAGACCAACATTATTTAATACTTCGTTGTTGCCTTCTTAAAATTTTAAATAATTTTATTTTTGAATATGTGTATTGTAAGTGAAATCTAATGGGACAAGGAAGAACACTTGTGCTATGGGTTTCCATCATGCTTTGCTGCCACATTTGCATAGAGCATTCTTAATGCCCCATGAGCAAAGAAATTCTGGTGAATCTACTATCATTGTGATTCAAAGACAGTACAAGGTGAGCATGTTATGTCTAGGACTCGATAAGCAGGAGTGCTGACAGCTCCAGGAAGCCATGCCTTGCCTTCAAACCAGAATTTGCTCCAAGCAAAGAAAGAAGGCAACGGTCTTCTAAAAACCTGAACAACCAAAGAACTCTATCATATCCTTGCTTTTTCGTGTACCTAGCAGTATTAGGCAAACAATTACACTGAAAATGATGATCTAGAAGGAATAGGAAAAATAGATCTACCTATGGTTCCTTTTTCTTCAGTCCCACTTAACTCACCAATAAGCTGAAGGTAGACAGTGTTGATATAATGTGTGCCAATCAAGAAGTGAAGTTAAAACAGTTGAGTTAATTCTTTACACTGTTGCCACTTTTCTGGGAAGAATTATATAGTTATGTACAAGCTATTAAATCACAAAATGTTTAATTTCAACACTACTGCATACAAGTTGAATGCATATACATTTACATTTTAAACTGGAATTGCACCTGGATAGAGTGGGAGAAAAATGGGGAACAAAACTCAAAATCATAAATAAAAGAGACTAGACTTAGTGGTATGATAGAGACTGGTGAACCCCCAAGACTATGACCCTTACACACCCTTCGAGCCTGGAACTGAACTTACTCCCATAGATCAACTTTCAGCCAAATAATAGATGGGCCTATAAAGTGAACAATAACACTAGGGAGAAATGTATTCCTTAGAACAATCAACTATAAGACACTAAATTAGCAATATTTGCCCCAAAATAAAGCTCAGAAGGCAGAAAAATACAGGAAATTAGGAGGCATGGAAATGAGAAACAAAGGAAGGAAGTGACATTTTGGGAATTGCAATCAATATCATGAAACATTCTTTCACTTAGAACAACATGAAATGAAAAATAAAAACCACCATTGCAAGTGGAGAGACAGACCAAGGAAGAAAGTAACATCTTTTTTTTCTCTGTGTTTTGAACAAGAGGACCCATATTTTAATTTTGTTCACAAAATCCCACAAATTATGTAGTCATTTCTTCTTAAATGGAATGCCTTTCTCCTGCAACCAACTTCACAAAGCTGACTTCTTTTAATAATTCATGACCCTATGCTAGGTTTAAGAGGTCACCTTTCAACTACCAATACAACTTGTATTTGTATTAGGTGCCATTGACTTGGCTCTGAGTCACAAGGACCCTCTGATCACTGCCCCATCATGTGCCATCTTCACAATCCTTGCTACACCTGAGCCCTTCATTGCAGCCACTATGTCAATCTATCTTGTTGAGGGTCCTCCCCTTTTCTGTTATCCCTCCAATTTACCAAATGTGATATCTTTCTTCAGGGAATGGTCCCTTCTGACAACATGACCAAAGTATGAAAGACAAAGTCTGCCCATTCTTGCTTCCAAAGAGTATTCCAACTGTGCTTCCTCCAGGAAAGATTTGTTCATTCCTCTGACAGTCCATGGTACTTTCAGTATTCTTCTCCAACACCACAGCTCAAAAGCATTAACTCTTTTTTGGTCTTCCTTATTCATTGACAATAAGCGGAGGTTGGAGAGGTTTCGAACAGCTAAGGGAGACAAACTTGTCTGTCGATTTGTCCTAATGAGGTGACATGTTTCTGTGAGTCTTGAAACTGTGCCACCAGTGTTTCAAACCCAGTAGGGTGCATATGGTGCACATCTTTCAGCACAGCTTGCAAACTGAGACAGAATAGGAAAAAGAAAGAAGCCATCCACTTCTCAAAGAATTGGCCAAAGAAAACTGATGAATAACAGAGAAACACTGTCTGATACATTACTGCACACTTTATGAATAGTCCAGAAACATTGTCCAAAACAGAAGATGAGGATGAGTCACTTAGGTTAGAAGGCTCTCACAATACGACTGGGAAAGAGCTGCATCATGAGAGTAAAACCAGCCTTACTGATATGTTGTTGTTGTTATGTGCCGTCGAGTCGGACCCGGCTCATAGCGACCCCTCCTTGGGTTTCCAAGGCAGTATCACTACGGAAGTAGGATTGCCCAACCTTCCTTCCGAGGAGTGCCTGGTGGGTTTGAACCACCAGCATTCTGGTTAGCAGTCAAGTGCTTTAGCCACTGTGCTACCAGAGCTCCTCTTACTGATATAGATAAGGTAAAGCATTCTAGAGCTCCATTTGCTGACATGGCATGAGTCAAATTGAGGAGAAACAGCTGCAAACATCCATTAATAATCAGAACATGGAATGTGTGAAGTATAAATCTAGGAAAATCGAAGTCTGTCAAAATGAAATGGAATACATAAAGGTTGATACCCTAGGCATTGTTGTTGTTTTTGTTGTTGTTGTTGTTATATGCCCTCAAGTCAGACCCAACCCATAGCGACCTCTCCTTGGGTTTCTGAGGCGGTATCACTATAGAAGTAGATTGCCCAACCTTCCTTCCAAGGAATGGCTGGTGGGTTTGAACCGCCAGCCTTCTGGTTAGCAGTCAAGTGCCTTAGGCACTGTGCTACCAGAGCTCCCTCCTAGGCATTAGTGAGCTGAAATGGACCAGTTTTGGCCATTTTAAATCAGACAACCATATGATCTACTATGCTGGGAATGACAATTTGAAGAGGAATGGTATGGCATTCATCACCATAAAGGATGTTTCAAAATCTGTCCTGAAGTACAATGCTGTCAGTGATAGGATGATATCCATACCCCTACAAGTAAGACCAGTTAATATGACTATTATTCAAGTTTATACACCAATCACCAAAGCCAAAGATGATGAAATTGAAGATGTTTGTCAACTTCTGCAGTCTGAAATTGACTGAACATCGAATCAAGATGTGTTAATTACCACTGGTGATTGGAATGCAAAAGTTGGAAACAAAGAATCACCAGTAGTTGAAAAATTTGGCCTTAGTGAGAGAAATAATACTGGAAATCGCATAGTAGAATTTTGCAAGACCAACAACTTACCCATTACAAATACCTTTTATCAACAACACAAATGGCAGCTGTACACGTGGACTTCACCTGATGGAACACATAGGAATCAGATTGACTACACTTGTGGCAAGAGGTGATGGGAAAGCCCAATATCTTCAGCCAAGAGCAGACCAGGAGCTGATTGTGGAACAGATCATCAACTTCTCATATGCAAGTTCAACTTGAAGTTGAAGACAATTAAAACAAGTCTATGAGAGCCAAAATATGATCTTCAATGTATCTCTCCTGAATTTAGAGACCATCTAAAGAATAGATTTGATGCACTGAACACCAACAACCGAAGACAGGAAGAAATGTGGGATGACAGGATGACATCAAGGACATCATACATGAAGAAAGCAAGAGGTCACTAAAAAGATGAGAAAAGAAGAGAAGACCAAAATGGATGACAGAAGAGACTCTGAAACTTGCCCTTGAGCAGAGAGTAGCTAAAGCAAATGGAACAAATGACAAGATAAAAGATCTGAACAGATTTCAAAGAGCAGCTCAAGCAGACAAAGCAAACTACTACAATGGAATGCACAAAAACTTGGAGTTAGAAAACCAAAAGCAAAGAACACACTCTGCCTTTCTCAAGCTGAAAGAACTGAGGAAAAAATTTAAGCCTCAAGTTGCAATATTGAAAGATTCTATGGGCAAAATGTTGAGTAATGCAGGAAACATCAAGAGAAGATGGAAGGAATATACAGAGACACTGTACCAAAAGAACTGGTCGATCTTCATCCATTTCAGGAGGTGGCATATGATCTAGAACCAATGGTATCGAAGGAAGAAGTCAAAGCTGCAATGAAGAAATTGGAGAAGAACAAGGCTCCAGGAATTGACGGAATACCCATTGAGAAATTTCAACAAAATAGATGCCCCACAGGAGACATTCACTTGGTTATGCGAAGAGATTTGGAAGGCAGCTAACTGGCCAACTGACTGGAAGAGATCCATATTTGTAACCATTCCAAAGAAAGGTGATCCCACAGAATGTAGAAATTATCAAACAATATCATTAATATTGCACTTAAGTAAGATCTTACTAAAGATAATTCAAAAAGGGTTGCAGCCGTATGTTGACAGAGAACTTCCAGAGTTGCAAGCTGGATTCAAAAGAGGACGTGGAATAAGGGAAATCATAGCTGCTGGCAGATGGATCTTGGCTCAAGGCAATGAATACCAGAAAGATGTTTACTTGTGTTTTATTGACTATGCAAAGGCATTTGATTGTGTGGATCATAACAAATTGTGGATAACATTAAGAAGAATGGGAATTCCCGAACACTTAATTGTACTAATCAGGAATCTGTACATTGACCAGGAGGCTGTCATTTGAACAGGACAACAGGATACTGCATGGTTTAAAATCAAGAAGGGAGTGTGTCAGGGTTGTCCTTTCTTCATACTTATTCAATCTATATGCTGAGCAAATAATCCAAGAAGCTGGACTGTATGAGGAAAATGTGGCAACAAAATTGAAGGAAGAATCATTAACAACCTGTGATACACTGATGTCACAACTTTGCTTGCTGAAAGTCAGGATGACTTGAGGCACTTACAGTCTGCAGTATGGATTGCATCTCAATATAAAGAAAACAAAAATCCTCACAACTGTACCTATAAGAAACATCACTATAAATGGAGAAAAGTCTTAGGTTGTCAAAGACTTCACATTGCTTGGTTCTACAATCAGTGCCAATAGAAGCAGCAGTTAGGACATTAGATGGCATATTGCACTGGGCAAATCAGCTGCAAAGGACCTCTTTCAATTGCTGAGGAGCAAAGATGTCTCCTTGAGGACTAAGGTGTGCCTGACACAAGCCATGGTATTTTCAATCACCTCATATGCGTGTGAGAACTTGACAATGAATAAGGAAGACCAAAGAAGGGTTGAGGCTTTTGAGTTCTGGTGCTGACTAAGAATACTGAAAGTACCATGGACTGCTAAAAGAACTAACAGATCTGTCCTGGAGGAAGTGCAGCCGAAATGCTCCTTGGAAGGGAGAATGGCCAGACTTCATCTCACCTATTTTGGTCATGTTGTCAGAAGTGACCATTCCCTGGAGAAGGATGTCATCCTTGGTAAGGTGGAGGGTCGATGAAAGAGGGGAATTCTTTCAAAGAGATGGGTTGACACAGTGGCTGTGACGAAGGGCTCGAGTATAACAAGAATGATAGAGCTGGCACGGGATCAGATGGTGCTTCATTCTGTTGTGTATAAGGGTCACTATGATTAAAAATGACTCGATGGCACCTAACAACAGTAACACTCATTGCCCAGTTTTTAAATGCATATGAGGTGATTGGAAATACCATAGCTTGGGTTAAGTGCACCTTCGTCTTTACAGAGACATCTTTGATCTTCAGTGTATTAAGCAGGTCTTCTGCAGCAGATTTTCCCAATGCAATATGATGTCTGATTTCTTGACTGCTGCTTTCATTCCACCATTCCATGGTGTTGATTGTGGATCCAAGTAATGTGAAATCTTTGAGAAGTTCATTCTTTTTCTCATTTATCATGATGTTGCTTGTTGGTCCAGTTGTGAGGATTTTCATTTTCTTTATGTTAATGTTTAATTCATACTGCAGACTGTAGTCTTTAATCTTCACTAAGAAGTGTTTCAAGTCATCTTCACTTTCAGCAAGCAAAATTGTGTCATCTGCATACCGCAGGTTGTTAACAATTCTTCCTACAATCCTAAGATGCCCCATTCTTAGCTTAGTTACCAGTTAATTTTTAGTGAACCATCATAACTTAACATTCTGAGTAAATTTATATATGAATGCTTATCTGTTCATTTCTAGCTACCTGCATTTTCCTAATGTGGGAGTAAAAAAATTGCTTTATTTTTCACCACTCACCTCTAGAGCTGAGAACAGTAGCTAGTAGTTTATTAGGCATTCAATAAATATTTGTGGAATTAGTGCATGATTGAATGACTTAAAACCTATATACTAGCTCTTCAATAGCCTGCAGCTCAAGAATAAATGAACAAATGAATAAATGAATATGAGGGTGAATAAAGTGATCACTATAGTATTTCATTTTATGTAAATCTTTTAAAAGTTAAAGTATAATTTCAAAAAGAAAAAAGATTTTTGTTATTTAAATAATATAGAAGACCAGAAAAAAATCTGTTTTAAATAATAGAGGACCACTTATTAATTTGCAAATTAACAATTTCCAATCTCAGAATATTTTCATACAGTGTGGCTATAAAAATAATAATTGTTGCAACAATATTTTACTGCTGTCAATCTATTACATATTTTTAAATGAACTGTTATTTCCAAATACTTTACTGCCTATTATGAGATTTCTGACCAAAAAGATAGGAATATAAAATGGAGCAGTGGTCAGGGATGATATTCAAGAGGTGAAAATTGTGCTGAAGTTTGAAGAGTGATTTAAAAAAATAAATTTAAAAAAAGAAAAAGAAAGAAAAGAAACAAACAAAAATAGCTCAACAAGCAAAATCACAGAAATGAGACGTATGTTGGGCTCAAACAAACAGTAAGAAAGAGAATCTAACTAATTTGGTAGCCTTAATTTGGAGGAACTAGATAGTATGCAGAACTACTAGAAAACATTCATAGTTTAAATGGGGTCAAAACAGGGGGGAAGAAGAAGGACCTTAAAAACAAATATGAAATATTTAAACTTCATCTGGTTTCCCAGTGGTCATCAAACCCTTTTGAACATGTAACCCCTTCATTTTGAACTTGCATCCATAATAATATATTTCTTTGTATATATATGTATGTGTATATGCATGTGAATATGTTGTTGTTGTTGTTGTTGTTTGCCGTCGAGTCGGCCCCGACTCATAGCGACCCCTCCTTGGGTTTCTGAGGCAGTATCACTACGGAAGTAGGATTGCCCAACCTTCCTTCCGAGGAGTGGCTGGTGGGTTTGAACCGCCAGCCGTCTGGTTAGCAGGCAAGTGTCTTAGCCACTATGCTACCAGAGCTCCCATGTGAATATATATATATATATATATATATAATATATGACATATATATATATATTATATATTATATATGAAGGGTGAGGATGGCAAGACTTCATCTCATGTACTTTGGATATTTTGTCAGGAGAGACAGTCCCTAGAGAAAGGCATCAATGCTCGGTAAAACAGAGGTTCAGAGAAAAAAGGAAGACCCTCAATGAGATGGATTGACGTAGTGACTGTAACAATGGACTCAAATATAGCAATGATTGTGAGGATGACACATAATTGGGCAGTGTTTTATTCTGCTGTACATAGGGTCACTACGAGTCAGAAATGACTCAACAGTATGTAACAACAACTAACATATAAATATTTACCTTCTGCTTAGCAGTCAAATGCCTTAGACACAATAAGCCACCAGAGCTCCTTATGTATGTATATATGTGTGTGTTTTTCATCATTAGTTTATAATTCATGTAAAAATAGATGTTTTAAAAGAATATTATGAAAAAGATATAAAAACAATTATAAATATTATGCTAATAATTTTGGCTTCATACCATCAGTACTTAAAATCTCAAGGCACAATATTAATAGCAGTGAATGAAAGTTCATGTTTCAAAAAATCTTTTGGCTAGTTCATAATTATTTGACAATATGATCTGATTAGAAGCTCATATTTAGCCTTATATAACAAAGAGCTCTTAAGAAGATATATATTGGTTACCTCTGTGGTGCTCTAACAGAAAACACTACAAATGGAATGACTTTAAAAGGAGTTTATTCTCTTATAGTTTGGAGGCTTTAAGTCCAAGTTCAAAATGCCAGGCTTTAAGGGCTGGGTGAAAGACCCTCAACCTTGGGCTTCAGCTCTGCCTCCTGCTCCTGGCCCACTGAAGCTGGAGGCTTTTCCTCACTCAGACAGCTGCTGGCTGTTGAGGCTGACAAACCCAAGGTTTACAAATGAAAAGGCACAGTCCCAATGTTACCAAAACAATATAGCAGGCCATTGACTCAAGTCCATTGAAAGTCCCAAGATGTAGAGCATGGCAGGCTGCTGAACAACAAATTGGCTGCATGCAGGGTTCAAACGTGCCGTAGTTAAGACCTTTCCCAAAGCTGCTCCTTGTATATGGCAAGCAGACCACATCCCTAAAGCAGCTACTCAGTTGCTTGTGATAGATCCCACCGTGGAGTTGATTGCCAGTCTTATCATGGGAAATAACTACCACCATCTGCCCAGCCACTCAACCAGGCCAAGCCAAGTTGACACAACCTTAACTACTGCAGTATATGAGAAGAGTTGTCATGCAGTTTTTGACATTGAAATAATATTACTGTTGTTGTTAGGCACGATCAAGTCAACTCTGACTCAAAGATATCTTATGTATAGCAGAACAAAACACTGCCAGTCCTGTGCCATGCTTACAATCCTTGCTATGTTTGAGCCCTTCGTTGCAGCCACTGTGTCAAACCATCTTGTTGAAGGTCTTCCCCTTTTTCACTGACCCTGTACTTTACCAAGCAAGATATTCTTCTCTAGGGATACATCCCTTGTGACAACATGACCAAAGTAGGTGAGACAAAGTCTGGCCATTCTCCCTCCTAAGGAGCATTATGGCTGCCCTACCTCCAGGACACTTTTGTTTGTTCTTCTAGCACTTTTGTTCTATGGTATATTCTGTATTCTTCACAAACACCACAGTTCAAAGACATCAATTCCTCTTTGGTCTTCCTTATTCATTGTCTAGCTTCACATGCATATGAGAAGAAAAAAAAAAAAACTCACTGCCATCAAGTCTATTTGACTCACAGTGACCCCTCCCTGGGTTTCTCAGGTGGTATCTCTATGAAAGTAGATTGCCCAATCTTCCTTCTGAGGAGTGGCTGGTGGGTTTGAACCATCAGCCTTTTGGTTATCAGTCAAATGACTTAGGCACTAAACAAAGATTCCATGTGGTGATTGAAAATACAATGGCTTGAGTTAAGCACACCTCAGTCTTTAAAGTGACATCTTTGCTATTTAACACTTTAAAGAGGTCTTTTGCAGCAAGTTTGCCCTGTGCAATTTGATGTCTGATTTCTTGGCTGCTGCTTCCATAGATGTTGATTGTGAATCCAAATACAAACAAATGCTTGACAATTTCAGTGTTTACTCCATTTATAACGATTTTGCTTATTGGTACAGTTGTGAGAACATTTGTTTATTTTTGTGCTGAGGGTAATCCATACTGAAGATTGTAGCCATTGACCTTTATCAATAAGTGCTTCAAGTCATCTTCACTTTCGTCCAGCAAGGCTGTGTCATCTGTGTATTGTGGGCAGTTAATGGTTCATTCTCCAATCCTCATGCCATGTTCTTTTTCACATAGTTCAGCTTCTTGGATTATATCCTCAACATACAGATTGAATGATATTGTTTGATAATTTCCAAGTAAGATCTCGCTGAAGATAACTCAAAACCAGTTGCAGCAGTATATTGACTGAGAACTTCCAGAGGTGCAAGCTGGATTCAGAAGAAGAGATGAAACAAGGGATATCATAGCTGCTGTCAGATGGATCTTGGCTCAAGGCAAAGAATACCAGAAAGATGTTTGCTTGTGTTTAATTGACTATGCAAAGGCATTTGATTGTGTGGATCATGACAAATTATAGATAACATTGAGAAGAATGGGCATTCCCAAACACTTGATTGTACTCTTGAGAAACCTGTACATTGACTAGGAGGCTGTCATCAGAACGGAACAAGGGGACACTGCATGGTTTAAAATCAAGAAGGGAGTGTGTCATGTTGTATCCTTTTCCCATGCTTATTCAATCTATATGCTGAGCAAATAATCCAAGAACCTGGACTATATGAAGAAAAACACTGCATCAGGATTGGAGGAAGAATCATTAACAACCTGAGATATGCAGACGATACAACTTTGCTTGCTGAAAGTGAGGATTGACTTGAGGCACTTACTGATGAAGATTGAAGAATACAGTCTGCAATGTGGATTACATCTCAATATAAAGAAAACAAAAATCCTCTCAACTGGACCAATGAGCAGCATCACAATAAATGGAGAAATTATTGAAGTTGTCAAAGAATTCATATTGCTTGGTTCTACAATCAATGCCAATGAAAGCAGCAGTCAGGACATTTGATGACATTTAGCACTGGGCAGGTCGGCTGCAAAAGAACTCTTTCAAGTGTTGAGGAGCAAGGATATCTCTTTGAGGGCTAAGGTGCACCAGACACAAGCCATGATATTTCCAATTACCTCATATGCATGTGAGAGCTAGACAATGAATAAAGAAGACCGAAGAAGAGTTGATGCTTTTGAGTTATGGTTCTGGCAAAGAATGCTGAAAATATCATGGACTGCTAAAAGAACTAACAGATCTGTCCTGGAGGAAATGCATCTGAAATGCTCCTTGGAAGCAAGAATGGCCAGACTTCTTCTCACCTACTTTGGTCATGTTGTCAGAGGGGACCATTCCCTGGAGAAGGATGTTATGCTTGGTAAGGTGGAGGGTCAACGAAAGAAGGGAAGGCCTTCAACGAGATGGATTGACATGGTGGCTGTGACAAAGTGCTCAAGTATAGCAAGGATCATAGAGCTGGCGCAGGATCAGGCAGTGTTTTGTTCTGCTGTGCATGGGGTCACTATGAGTCAGAAACAACTCAAAGGCACCTAACAACAACAACACAGATTGAATAAGTATGATGAAAGGAGACAACTCTGGCACATACCCTTCCTGATTTCAAACCATGCAATATCCTCTTATTCTGTTCAAATGACAACCTCTAGGTTTATGTACAGGATCTTCATGACCACAACTAAGTGTTCTAGAACTTCCATTCTTCGCAATGTCATCTATAATTTGTTATGATCCACAGAGTTGAATGCCTTTGAACATTCAATAAAACACAAGTAAACTTCTTTCCAGTATTCTTTGCTTTCAGCCAAGTTGAAGATCCATCTGACATCAGGAATAATATCCCTAGTTCTACATCTTCTTCTGAATCTATCTTGAATTTCTGGAAGTTCCTTGTCAATACACTGCTGCAACCATTTTTAAATTACCTTCAGCAAAATTTTACTTACATGTGATATTAATGATATTGTTGAATAATTTACACATTTAGTTGAATCACCTTTTTTTTTTTTTTTTGGATTGGGTACAAATATCTATCTTTTCCAGTTGATTGGCCAGGTAACGGTCTTCCAAATTTCTTGGCATAAATGTGTAAGTTCCCCCAATGCTGCATCCATTTGTAGAAATCTCTCAATGGATATTTCAACAATTCCTGGAGCCTTGTTTGTTTGCTGATAATTTCGGTGTAGTTTGGACTTTTTCCTTCAGTACCATTGATTCTTGATCATATGCTACCTACTGAAATGGTTGAATGTCGACCAATTCTTTTTTGGTACAGTGACTCTTGTGCATCCCTTACTGCTTCTTTTGATGCTTTCTGCCTGCATCTTTCAATATTTTGCCTATAGAATCCTTCAATATTGCAATTTGAGTCTTAAATTTTTTGTTCAATTCTTTCAGCTTGAGAAATGCTGAATTTCTTCCCTTTTGGTTTTCTAATTCCATGTTTTTGATGATCCCATTATAATACTTTGTCTTCTTGGGGTGCCCTTTGGAACCTTCTGTTCAACTCTTGTATTGAAAAACTAATTGTGTTTTGTTTTTATCCTATTTTATTTATTTTTTTATTTATCTCCTTATAAAACATCTAAAAGAGGGAAGGCTGGTGGGCTTCATCTTATATGTAATGTTGCTGGATAGAAAACGTTGGCTCAAAAGACTGTATTGAAACAGATAAGGATCTTTTGTCTTACTTCCTGGGAAAGATTGTCCTGGCTGCTTAATGATGTGCTCAAGGTGCAGAAATAGGAAAGGGAGCACAAATGACATTTATCCCCATCCTGAGATACTCACCTAAATGGGGATGGTATAAAGATAAAAGAATTCCAGCTTTTCTGGCCTAGAATAAAAGTGTACTCTTTGTACTACCAAGGAAACAACTTTGCTTCAGGCAACACTGAAAAGAACTGTAAATGATAAGAAATCAAAATTCTGCAGAATATGAAACTATGTCATTCTGTGATTTGTTATGAAGCAGAATTTCTGTAGAGCCAAAAATATACTGTTATATATAATCATTAATATTAACTATACTTTCATTTTCAATAATATGAGATATTACTTTCTGGAGGAAGGATATTAGGTTGAGATATTTGAATATTTTGAATAAAAAGATGAAAAGTAAATTCATATGTATGATATATTATGAAAAGAATTTCTTTTTTTGTGTGTACGTAAAGGATCAGAATGTAATCCAGTAAAAATCTCTGCAAAATGCCTCTGGCTATTAGGTGTTGTAACAATTCCTGACACATCAGATAGTATTCTCTATAATTAAGATAAAATATAACAGATTTTTATTTTCCTAATTATCACTGAGTTCTCTATGACAGTTGTTTCAGAATGATCATATAAGCCATTCATATTTCAGGTACTCCAAAGTGATATTTATGATAGAATAATGTATTTTAAGCTACAACATATTATAGGTTATTTCACAAAATAAGAAGTGTTAAGGAGATACCACAACCAATTCTATGCATATAATTAACAATTTAGATGAAAAGGACCAATTACTCAAAAACCACAAACTACCAAAAATCATCAAATAAGTAGATAAGTTGGATATCGATATAACTATTAAAGACATTGGAACTGTAATTGTTGTTGTTGTTGTTGTTAAGTGCCGTCGAGTCATTTCCAACTCATAGCGACCCCATGCACAGCAGAACGAAACACTGCCCGATCCGCGCCAGCCCCACAATCCCTGCTATACTTGAGCCCATCATCGC
>NW_006921816.1:5195880-5209402 GCF_000298275.1 Orycteropus afer afer | reverse complement strand
GATTAAATGTATTTTATTTCAGGAAAGTAACTGATTCAATACTTGAAAATTAATCAATGCAATGAATCATATTATCACTAAACAAAAGTATTTCATTATATCAACTGATGCAGAAAAGAGTATTTTATAAAATTCAACATCCATTCATCACTAAAGGTCTCTGAAAAGTAGGAAAGGAAAAAAAAGATGTTTATCTTGATAACAAACATCTACAAAAAGTCCATAGTTAACATCATCCTTTATGGTGAGACTGAATGATTTCTCCCATACTGGAAACAAGACAAGGGTGTCTGTTTTACCGTTCTTATTATACAAAGTATTGGAAATTCTACTCAGTGCAAAAAGAAAAGAGAAGAAAATAAAAGTCATAGATCAGAGAAAAAGATATAAAAATTAGTCCTTTTGTAGATAGTGTGTAGAAAATCCCAAGAACTCAGAAAAAAAAAAAAAATCTGGAAGTACTAGGAGAGATAGCAAAGGATGCAGGATACAGGATTAACAAACAAAAATTAATCTTATATCTATGTTCTAGAAATGTATACATGAAAACAAAAATTAAAAGTATACTACCACTTACAGTTGCTCAAAAAGAATGAAATATTTAGTTTTAAATCAAACAAAGTATGTCAAGGACATGTGTGCTGTGATTGTTATCAGACGCCATAGAGTTGGTTCTAACTCATAGTAATGTGATGTACTACAGAAATACTGCCCAATCTTGAGCCATCCTCACAATTGTTGCTATATTTGAATCCATTCTTGCAGCCACTATGTAAATCCATCTTGTTGAGGATCTTTGTCTTTTTCACTGACCATCTACTTTACCAAGAATGATGTCCTTCTCCTGGGACTGGTCCCTCCTGAAAACATGTCCAAAGTTCATGAGATGAAGTGTCTCCATCCTCGCTTCTAAGGAGCACTCTGGCTGTACTTCATCCAAGGTAGACATGTTCATTCTTCTGGCAGTCCTTGATGTAGTTAGTATTCTCCACCAACATCATAATTTAAAGGCATTAATTCTTTTTTGATCTTCCTGATTCATTGTCCAGCTATCACATGCATGAGGTGATTTAAAATATTATGGCTTGGATGAGGGCCATCTTCATTTTCAAAGTGGCATCTTTGCTTATTAACACTTGAATGAGATCTTTTTCAGCAGATTTTCCCAATGCAATAATAATACATCATTTGATTTCTTGACTGCTGCTTCCACAGGCATTGATGGTGGATCCAAGTTAAATGAAGTCCTTGACAATGTCAATGTTTTCTCCATTTATCATGATGCTGCTTTTTGGTCCAGTTGTGAAGAGTTTTATTTTATTTTTTAATGTTGAGGTATAAACCATACTGAAGACTGTAGTCTTTGATCTTTATCAGTAAGTGCTTCAAGTCATCTTCACTTTCAACAAGCAAGTTGTGTCATCTCCATATCACAGATTGTTAATGAGTTTTCCTCCAATCCTGATGCCACACTGTTCTTCATATAGTCCAGTTTCTCAAATTATTTGCTCTGTATACAGACTGAGTAAGTATGGTTAAAGGATTCAGCCGTAATGAACATCTTTTCGGACTTTAAACAACGCAATATCCCTTTCTAGTGTTTGAACAACTGTCTCTTGGTCTATGTCAGTTTCCTCACCCACACAGTTAAGTGTTCTGAAATTTCCACTGTTTCCAATATTATTCATAGTTTGTTATGAGCCACACAGTAGAATGCCTTTGCAGATATCTAAACGTGACCCTAACTGAGAGCCTTCACAAACATGGCAAGCTGCTGAAATTTCTTCTGTATTCTAGATCACAAATGTATGGGCAGTCCCTGGGTTACAAACAGCCATCTTACAGACAACATCTACCTGCCCTTTGCTCTCATTTTGAAACAACTTAACCAACCTTAAAACAAAATAAAACCCACTGCAGCTTGGTGGATTCTTATCTTTAGAATCTTTCTTCTGTGGAGCAGCTAGTGGGTTTGAACCACTGGCCTTTCAGTTAGCAAACAAGTGTTTAATCACTGTACCACCAGGGGTCCTAAACCAACACTACTTGTAACAAATTCTTCACCATAATCACCTTCATTTATTGCATGTGCAGCTTTTAAATCACTGAAAATATTTTGAACCTCTTCTTGCACTAAAATAAGGCTAACTTAGAACCTTATGCAGCTGGTCTGACTTATTCACAAATTCTTAAAGACACAGTTAGGAATGGATCTCATTCATAAATTGGGATTGCCTGTATTACTAAGGATACTTGCTACTTCCTTTTAACAAATAAAATTAGCATATCAATTTCATAGAACAGTTTGGTGTGCTGTGGGATATTAAGATGATCAAGGTCCTTCCAGGTTACATAAAAATAGAAAGCAGTAGGATCAACATAATCCCAGGCAAAACAGTAAGGGCATACTGTTGTCCTTGCTATGAATGCAATTTTCTTCTGACTTTCCTTATTGATAGAAATGGTAAAGAAAGAACTGCAGGTCACTAGCTACAAGAGACTGTATTTATTTTTTCCTGGAGAAATATCACATCTGGAACTGCAGCTGCAAATGGCATCATCACTGAATAATTTTAGAATAATTAGCTGTCATTTTCCAAAACCACCTGACTTTGACTTCACAGGAAGGCAAGTTAAATAAGGACATAGTGAGATATCACCACCACTACATATCTGAAATATTTGGTAGTGACATCAATCTCTGAAATTCCCCCCAAAAAAAGGTTGTGTCTTTGGTTTACTATCTTTGCTGAAGGAGTCAGTTTCAGGCATTTATACTTGGTCCTTCTTACCATATTATCCTTTATTGCATGGATCAATGGTTCTATTAGTTTCAAAGTGTTCTCCTCATACATTCTGGGACTGCAGAGATAACTACAGGACTCACTGTTATCTGGACTTGAGCCAAGAGTCCACTATCATCTGACAATCATAAGCCCTTATTCTGACGAGAGAAACATGATGATGCTTCAGTTCTCTAGGAATCAGGGTAAGTTTATAAATAAACTCTAACCCAATGTCTTGGAATATTTCTTCCTCAATGAGCAGTCACTCTGGAAAATGGCAATAGGTCCCTTTGGAGAAAGCTTGAAGGAAGTTTCATATTATTGTCAAAGACTGTGGAAGGTTACCCGCTCACAATTTCATGAATTCTGGCAGGAGACATGAGAATGCTGGGTCAGAGACAAAAGACATTTTTACTCAGAGCACCACAGGCAGCATGAGCATATTTTTCACATCAGTTCTCTTTGTTCCCAAAGCCCCATGTGGGTGATACAGAGTCATCTAGATGGATGCTGCACACATGGTGTTTTGTGCTACAGCTAAGGAATTCCAAACTTAGAAGTCTCAATCTTTTAATCTCGTTTGTTCATCATTTGCTGCAGAGGTCGACATTATCTTTATTATCCTAAAAGACAAACAAATTTTCCCTCTTTCCCAAGAGACACTTTCTATCTTATAAGACTGTCTGCTATGCAAATACCCTTGAAAAGGCAGCCTAGAACAAAATCTGTCAATACTTCTGCTAAGAAGAAATGTATAACTTACAGAGACCCATGGAGAATTGTCTCCCAAAATTATATGCAGTGAATTAACTACATTATAGGATCCTCTACAGAAAGTCTGAGCCTTAATCAAGAGATTCCAAGTCTGTGAACTGAATAAAGTCTGGAAACTGTGTAAGAGGTTATGAATCCATTGTGGCAACTTGAATTAGGTTAGTAACTTGTAGAATCAGAATACTTTTTTTGCCCATTTATGCCAAATAGAGTTGAACTAGGTTTCTATGTATTTCATATTGAGCAGCTTATGATCAAATAGTCATCACTACAAATCCCTGGGGGTTAAAGACTCTAGTTTTTGGAAGCAGACTGCCACATCTTCCTCCAGTGAAGCAGCTGGTGGGTTGGAACCACAAACTTTTCATTTAGCACCTAAGCACTTTAACTACTATGTCACCAAGTCTTCTTTATCAGCCGTTACTTTGGTTTAATATCTTGTCTCTGATAGGTAAATACTGCATCCATTATGCAAGGATGCAATTATTCACGTTTTGATAGCACAAATCATATTGTGAAAACCCAAATCCACTGCAGAATCCCTGAAAGACATCTCCAGTCTACAAAAAAAAATCCATTGCTGGATCCCTGAATACTGTCTTTAGCATACAGAAAAAAAGCCACCACAGAGCAATTCATGAAGGCTAGTATCCACCTTAGTGATCCATTTTGCAAAATCAAGGTGATAGTAGTGCCCTTCATAGCCTCCAGGAGCTGATGACTGGTGGTGGCTACACGAGTTTTACATAATGTATCCATCTAACATCTCCATATGGCCAAGTCTTCAGACACCTTCTTCTACGCTGTTAAGAAATTTTGAGCATTTTATCTTATTAATTGTAAAGTTACCTTTTAGTCCAAGATCATATGACCTAGGCCTTCAGAATATTAAGGACACTCTGGCATGCAAACATATTCAATCCTAAATCTCTCTGACTTTACGCATGTTGATGAATTTGGCTCAACCGAGCATATTTTACCACTCTTGGTTGATCATCCTTCAAATTAATTCCCACTGATAAAGCCATGTCCCTAACAACACAGATTGGTGAGGTATTGTTATATTTCACTTAAAACGCTCTCCTTGCAAAGTAGGCATTTTATTTCTTAGGGCTGTGTTGGTATATAAATCTCATTAAAGGATCAGGGACAATTAGAATAAGTAAGTGTGGTCTGGAGGAGAATTAGCAATATCTCTGGAGGCAACTGTCTGAAGTATAATAACTAGAAGTTTTAATGCAGAGAAGGACTGATGGGAGAAAAAAGCTGCCTCCACAGGCAAGGGAATTTAATAGACAGTGGGGAACCAAACATCTCAACCTCAATTCATATGTTCCCAAATACTACCCTCAACCAAAATCTTAAAATAATACTTCTTTCCATCAGAGTTCTTGCTGTAAAGTAAGAGGTCTAGCAGAAAAGAACATTTAATTTGTGCTGCAACTCTACAATCCTTTCAATCATACCTCCAGATATGTGACCTCAGAAGAGAAAACAACTCTTCAAAGCTGTCATGGACCCTTCAATCCCCTCACATTTGTTCTTAATTATATATTTATGGCTCTTAATTTCTATCCATGCTCTCTGGAGCCTGAATAGAAAAGCAGACAATTCTACAATCTCTATGTTGTTTTTGTTCCATGTCGTTGAGTCGACTCGACTCATAGCAACCCCTCCTTGGGTTCCTGAGGCAGTATCACTACAGGAGTAGATTGTCCAACCTTCCTTCCATAGTCACAATTATTTACAAAATAATTAAGTTCCATAATCAAATCCATCAATATTTCTTTTTCTTTTTAACTTTTTATTGTGATTTGAGTGAACGTTTGCAGACAAAATTCATTTTCCATTCAACAGCTTGTACACATTTTGTTTTGTGATATTGATTGCAATACTCACAATGCTTTCTTCCCACTTCCTCCTGTTGTTACCTTTTTCCTGTGTCCTTCTGTCCTATGCATTCTTGCCTTCTGAGATTTCTCCCTTCACAAATTCTGTCCTTCTAATCTCCCATGGTTAATTGTTCTGAGATGTGCATTTCTCAAATGTGATTGTTCACCTCATAGCCCAGTCTATTGCTTGGTTGAGTGTTAAGCTACAGGATGAGAAGTTAAATTCCAGGCCCAAGGGTTACTAAGGGCCACTGTCTCAGATGTTTCACCAATGTCTATCAGACCAGTAAGCCTGGCCTTTTTTATGCTTATAGTTTTGTTCCATTTTTTCTCCCACTCTATCCAGGATCTCCAATTTTGATCACTTTCTGAGTGTTTGGGAGTTCTGGTGTCATAGATCCTAAGGTATTTGACTGCTAACCAGAAGGTTAGATGTTCAAACCCACAGCTACTCCTCTGAAGGAAGGTTGGGCAATCTACTTCCATAGTGATACCGCCTCAGAAACCCCAGGAGGGGTCACTATGAGTTGAATCCGACTCCATGGCAGTGAATTTGGTTTTTCGGTTTTGGTTGAGTGGTTAGCCAGGTTGCTAGGCACCTTCTAGTTCTTCTGGTCTCAGGGTCACAGAGGCTGAGGTTCCCATGGTTCTCTAGTACCTTGGGCTAATTGTTTGTTTCCATTCATCTTTGATTTTCTTCATTCTTCTTTACACTGGACCAGGAGAAAGCAATAGTTGCATTTTAGATGGTTGCTCACAAGTTTTTAAGACCCTAGTCGGTACTCACCAAAGTAGGATGTAGAGCAGTGTTTTTGTGTACTACTACAATTTGTCTACTGAGCTTGACATCCCCACAACCATGATCTTGAGCCTGCAAGCCCTGTGACTCACTCCCTCGAGGTGTTTGGTTGTGGCTAAGAAGTTGTTATAAATTCCCCTCCCCCTTTATTCATTCTATTATATATATTAACATCTTTATAGCACATACAAATATGTATATAGAAGTATCACCTTCCAAACCTATGGTTCATGGGTACATTCCTATTCACCTACACATACCGGATCATCTGGCCCATCTACCTATGTATCCACCCATAGATTAATATCTCTTATTACTGATAATGCAGTACTGTGTGCGTAATATTATTTACCTTTGTTGTCTGTATTTCTTGTGCACCTCTCTGTGTCTTCCTTTCTCTTAGTGATATTGTGCTGGTCACACACTTTTGGTATATTGGATTTCCCTTCACGCAAATCAATACATGTCTCTTATCTAACTAGCAATTTCCCTCCCCTCTTATCCCAGGTGACCAATAAAGAAAATTTCCTTCCATGTATAAACATTTCCTTGGCTTTTTGTAACAGACTCATACAATATTTATCTTTCTGCAATTGACTTATTACACTCAGCATAATTTCTTCCAAGATCATCAATGTTGTGAGGTGCTTCACTGATTCTTCATTATTCCATTGTGTGTATGACATAGTTTGGTTATCCATTCATATGTTGATGGGCACTTAGGTTATTTCCATCTCTTTACTATTGTGAATAGTGCTGTGAAGAACATGGGTGTGCATATATTTATTTGTGTCCCTGCTTTCTCTTCTTTGGGATATTTTCTATAGTAGAGTCATTGCTGGATCGAATGAAATTTCCATTTCTAACTTTTTAAGGAAGTGCCATACCATTTTCCACAGAGGTTGTACCATTTTACAGTCCCACCAGCAGTGTATTAGAGTTACAGCCTCTCCACATCTTCACTAGCATTTATTGTTTTCTGTCTCGTTAGTGTCTAAGGCACTTGACTGCCAGCCTTCTGGCTGGCAGTGAAAACCCACCAGCCACTCCTCAGAAGGAAGGCTAGGCAATCTACTTCCTTAGTGATGCCACCTTGGAAACCCAAGGAGGGGTCACTATGAGTTGGGTCCAACTTGATGGCACATAACAACAACAACAAAAACAATGTGGATGAGAAGAGATTATTTCTAACTTTTATTTTGATTTGCATCTCTCTAATGGCTAATCATTGTAAGAATTTATTCATGTGCTTGTTGGACACCTGATTATTGGTGAAGTATCTGTTCATGTACTCTGCCTGTTTTTGAAGTGGATTCCTTGTCTTTTTGATGTTTTGTTGAAATGTTCTGTAAATTTTAGAGAAAAGACCCTTGTCATATATGTTGTTACCAAATATTTTTTTCACAATCTGTAGGTTCTTTTGGAGAAGTCTTTTGATTGGCATAAGAATTTAATTTTTAGAAGGTCCAAATCATTTAGTTTATCTTCTGCTATTTATGCATTTTTGGTTATATTTGATAATCTATATGTCATAAATTAGGGCCCTTAAATTTTCTTCTATCTTTTCTTTGATGAACATCAGAGGGTTAAGTTTTATATTTACATTTTGATCCATCTTGAGTTAGTTTTTGTGTATGGTGTGAGGTATGAATCTTGTCACATTCTTCTGCAGATAGATATCCATTTTTGCCAGCACCATTTATTAAAGATACTATCTCTTCCCCATTTAATGGATTTTTGCCCTTTGCCAAAGATCAGCTGTCTATAGGTACTTGGATCTGTTTTGGATTCTCAATTCCATTCCACTGGTCTATGTGTGTGTGTCATTGTATCAATACCAGGCTGTTTTCACTACTGTGGCTGTATAGCAGGTTTTGAGATGTGGGAGTATGAGACCTCCTAATTTGCTCTTCTTCTTCAGTAGTGCTTTGCTGTGCAATGTCTCCTTCCTTTCCGTATAAAACTAGTGATTGTTTTTTCCATGTCCTTAAAGAAAGTTCATGGAATCTGGAGATAGCATTGAATCTATTGGTGTTACTGGGTGACATTGACATTTTCACAATGTTAAGTTTTCCTATTCATGATCATGGTGTGTTCTTCCATTTATGTAGGTCTCCTATAGTTGCTTATAGTATCATTTCATAGTTTTCTTTGTATAGGTCTTCTATGATCCTGGAAAGATTTTTTCCCAAGTACTTTATCTTTTGGGTAACTATTAAATGGTATTGTTTTCCCTTCAGAAATCTTTTTGTTGATGTAGCAGACTCCAACTCAATTTTTTGTATGTTGATCTTATATCTTCCTACTTTACTGAATCTTTCCATTAGTTCCAGTAATTTTCTTGCTGATTCTCCTGAGTTTTCTATATATAGTTACATCATCTGCAAATAGAGATATCTTTACTTCTTCTTTGCCAATTTGGATGCCTGTTATTTCTCTTTCTTGCCTTATTGCCCTGGCTAGGACTTCCAACACAATGTCACATAGAAGTGGTGACAGAGGGCATCCTTTTCTGGTTCTCATTTACAAGAGGGATTCTTTGAGTCTCTCCCCATTAAGAATAATATTGCCTGTTGGTTTTGTGTATATGCAATTTATTAGGTTGAGGAATTTGCCTTCTATTCCTATTTTGCTGAGAGGTTTTTTAAATCAGGAATGGGTTTTAAAAATCCATCAATATTTTGCTATATAATATCTTATGGATCAAGAAAGATAGTGTGAGGAATGTAGAGGATTCTAGCACTTGCCATGGATTATCCATGTCAATTTTCATCCTGGAAAGGAGATTATATCTTAACTCTTTAAAATAAAACTCCTGGTTGCAGAAACTCATCTTTAAGATGCATTTCTGGATGGCACTTATTGTACATATCACTATATCACAGGTTCTCAACAAGAAACAATTGGAACATTCATGTTAGAATAACACAAAAAGTAATTATTTACTTTGTTGTTGTCAAAGAAAATTTATTTATAAAGATATTTCAGAATATAGGGGAACTATAAGGAATAGTGCAGGACTTGGCATTAGTAAGAGCTGTTATCATTCCTCTGCCTAAAAACATGAAAGGAATGAATTGTTCCCAAAATATGGAAGGAGAGTTATAGTAGAGGAGCTACCGTGAAAGCACCTTGTTGAGACAAGACTTCCTGAAGTGATCTTGAAGGGGCTAAGCAGGAGAATGAATATTCTAACTGCTCTCTCATCCCCATTTCTAATCTCCTGTTGGTTCTTCTATCTGACAAACATAATTGGAAACTAAGGGAAAAAGAGGGCCATCAATACAGTCCACATGTGCCAGCCCCCTGAAGCAGCAAGCAAGGGAGGAGAGAGTAGAGACATAGTCTGGAGAGGAAAATAGATGATGTTTGGCTCCTATGCTCTGTTTCAGTTCTGTAGTCAGCTACACTCCTTATATATGTATATACGTATATAATCCAATAAGTATAAATCATACTTCCAGATTTCCTGAAAGAGACCTTTCTAATCTTTGCTTTCTCATCCCTTCCAATATCTGTGTATCCACTAATTCCTTTTAATAATTTTCTTTCTACTAAATATGCATAAAGTGTTTTCTATTTTCCTGATCAAATCTGACTGATCCAAAAACATCCCTTCCCTTAATTGGGGCTTTAGAGCCAAAAAAGGAACCCTTATGCCTGAAAAATTTAAATTTATGTACCAACCAAAAAGTTAGTCATTCAAACCCACCCAGTTGCTCCATGGAAGAAAAGACATGATCTGCTCTTGTAAACATGATAGCTTAGAAAACTCTGGGGAGCAGGTCTGTCACATGAGGTTTTGATTCAAAAATCAATTTGATGGCATCAAAGCATAGCATAGTAAGTGGTCTAAAAGAAACAAATCCAACTTTCTCCAATTCCTCTGGTGCAAAAGATGGTGAAAGCTAAACAGAGAGAGGAGTTGTTTTCCTTTCATTACCTTGGAGAGACACGATATTGAAATAAATTTCATGAAAAAGTATACAATAACATATTTAGTCATATTTAAAAACAAAGAATTTAAAAACTACATTTAAATGTGTATATGAAACTTGTAAACATCATATTCAAATTAAGAAGTTATTCTTTTGCTCTTCTTCTCTTTGGATACTAAAACATAGACTGCAGCAAATACACAGGGATCAGGAAAATGGATCTTCTAGGCACACTGTTTAGTGCATGGCAATTTCTCCAGCACTGTGCTCCTTTCTTTCTTTCTTTTTTCCTTCTTCTTAATTCTTCCCTCTCTTCCCCCTTTGGTTTCTTCAGATTTCTTTTCTTTTGTTTCTACCCTTGAACCCTGTTTTTCCTGATCCTGCCCCCACCTGTGTGTTCAGCAGCAATCACCACAATCCCTCTGTGGACAGTGGTGTGCACTTTCCTGAAGTGAGCTATTTGTTTTTGTTCTTGTTATGTGCCGTCAAGTCGGACCCAACTCATAGCGACCCCTCCTTGGATTTCCGAGGTGGTATCACTACAGAAGTAGGATTGCCCAAGCTATAGGTTCCTATTAAAGTTGTGTTTGGTAGCTAACACTTGCATCAGTTGTTTTTGCTGTTGTTGTTGTTTTTGTTTTCTTCTCCTGTTTCTTTTTCTTTCTTCCTTGCTACTCAGTCCTTTCCTCTTCTCTTCCCCTTGTTTTATTTCTGGTTTATTTTTTATTTTATTTTCTTCCACTTCCTTCACTTCTTTTTCTTCTTCCTTTTTTTTTTTAATCTGCTGAGAAAATACCTCACTCCCCACCACCTCCACATTCAGTAGTGCTATCCCTGACCAGTATTTGTCAGTGTGTGCTTCCATGGAGTGAGTTTCACATTTCCACAACATCCATTTTTGGTGTCTGCCACATGCTCCAGGACTGTGCCACATTTGCTTTCTTTTTATTTTTTTTTCTTTTTCTCTTTTTCTTCCTTCTTAGGTCTCCCTTCTACCCTCCACTTGATTTTTTCTTTTCTCATTTTCCATTGTCTTCTTACCTTTTCCCCTTTCCCCTCATTCCTTTTTCTTCCCTATCTTTCCCTGGCAGTGACCCTACCCAACCATACCTATCCACACCTACTACCCAATGCACTATGCAAGTTTCACCTCCCATTCCAGCATCACTGGACCAACTATAAACAGAAGCCAACATCCACCCAGCCTGCCCTCAGCTACTCTGCACAATCAGTAATTATAGACTCTCACACAAATTCCCACCTGCTACCAAATGCAACCAGAGTCAGGTGGTGAGAACCCAGTGTTGCCAAAGTAGCAACCAGAGTAACACATCTACCCTATTATCCATATATATATATATAAACAGAACAAAACAAAAATATCAGGGTGGAGCAAACCAACATTCAAAAATTAATACAATAACTCTACAATGTGTTGTCAGAGGCAACAGATAACTTCAAGTCACACACACACAAACACACACACACTCCCCAAAACAAAACAAGTAACCAAAATACAAGTCCAGAAAATCTTCTGGAGGATGAAATCTTATTGGAAATACCTGATAAGGAATTCAAAAGTAGTATATTCAAGTATCTTCAAATGACTGAGAGAAAGTTCAAGGAAAACCCAGACAAAATCAAGGAAAACACAGAGAAAATTCTAGAAGATTTCAAAAATAATACAAAAATAAATGGAAACTTTGTTGTTGTCATCAGGTGCTGCCGAGTCATCTCTACTCACAGTGATCCTATGCACAGCAGAACTTAACACTGCCTGGTCTTGTGCCAGCCTCATGATCCTTGCTATACCTGAGCCCATCATTGCAACCACTGTGTATCTAAAATGAAAACTTAGAAACCATGAAAAAACAACAAATGAGATCCAGGAGATTAATGCTAAAATATCAGAAATAGATAATGCACCAAAGAACAAAAGAGTAGAATTGAATCAATGGAAGACCAAATTAGTGAGATTGAGGACAAATTACTCAATGCTAACCTGTTTGAGGAACAATTTTAAAAAGAAAGGAAAAAGTCTAAGAATTATGTGTAACAGAATCAAGAGGAAGAACTTATATGTGATCAGAATTTCAGAAGAGGAAGAGACAAAAAGAAGGAAAAATTGTCAAAGGTTGTTTGGAAGAAAACTTCCCTAAAATCATGCAATGAGAAAATATGCATTCAAGAAGTTCAACAAACCCCTAATATGATATGTCCCAAAGAAAATCACCAAGACATATAATAATCAAACTTTCCAAAACCAAAGACAAAGAAAGAATCCAGAAAGCAGTTTGAATTAAATGAAGAATGAAAAGTTATCTATAAAGAAAACCAATAATACAAACCTCTGGTTTCTTGGCAGACACAATGAAGGCAAGAAGGCAATGGGATGGCATACATACACATCCATAAAAATTGTCCCTCAGATACAACAGAAAAATTAGGACATTTTAAGACATCAAGAAATTAAGGGAATTTGGAAAACCAAACAAAACTTACAAGAAAGGCAAAAGGAAGCCCTTTGGATAGAGAACCAACAAAGCCAGACAACAATCTGAGATTAAGACACACAACAACATCACCTGAAAATCAACCCAGATTTACAAGTATCAAAAAGAAAATAAACATACAAGACTAAACATAGGAATCAGAGATAACAATTTGTGAATGAGGATACCTACAATGCAAAAGAGAATAAATGAAGTAATTAAAGAACTTCCAAATGGAGTGGAAGTCAAGATGATATCATGATAGAATGGATGCTTTAAACTTAAGAAGATAATAATAAATTACAGGGAACCTCAAAGAAAAATTAGTAAAACTTCTTACCAAGATAAAAAAGAAGAAAATTAAAAAGTCTCAGTCAACACTAAAACAAGAGCAGCAAAGAAAATAATGAGAAAACTCATAAACAAAATGAACTCAGCATAGAAGAATATATTGAACAAAGAAACCATCAACACTACACACCAAAATAAATAAATAAATAGAGCAATATAACAGCAGTAAATTCATACCTAGCAGTAATTACACTGAATGTAAATGGATTAAATGAAACAGTCAAGAGACAGAGAGTAGCAGAATGGATAAGAAAATATGACCTATCAATATACTGTCTACACGAGATACATCTAAGACATAAAGACAACAATAAGCTCAAAGTCACAAGATGGAATAAAATATATCAAGCAAAAAGCTACTAGAAAAGAGTTGTTGTTGTTGTTGTTATGTGCCGTCTAGTCGGCCCGACTCATAGCGACCCCTCCTTGGGTTTCCGAGGCAGTATCACTACGGAAGTAGGATTGCCCAACCTTCCTTCCAAGGAGTGGC
>NW_006921816.1:5185684-5187770 GCF_000298275.1 Orycteropus afer afer | reverse complement strand
TTCAAACTGTCATTCCTGGCATAGTAGATCCTATGGTTGTCTGATTCAAAATGGCCAAAACCAGTCCATTTCAGCTCACTAATGCCGAGGATAGCAATCTTTATGCGTTCCATTTCCTTTTTGACAACTTCCAATTTTCCTAGATTCATACTTCGTGACTTTCTTGATGATACGTAATCAGTAAAGTTTAGAAGACAGAAATGTGAGTTAAGATGTATTTTTCTTTTTTGACTGTTTTCTGATAACGAACTAAGTCAAGAGGTTGTGAGATTTTTCTGCAGCAGCACCCAACCGCCATGCACTCCCCAAATTGCTAAATTTGCAATAACAGTTTCAATGGAGACAATTTTTCTTGATTTTGGCTCTCTGATCTCTGAATTTCAGCTATTGGATGTGTTTTGAACGCAACATTACAGGGGTAGCGGTGGAGGCTGCAGCTGATTTCCCAGTCTGTGAATTCTGAGATATTCCTGGAGAGTCTATTGTTCCAATTTCTCCAATGACCCTGTAATGATTTATAGTTACAGAACTGACTTTATTAAATTCCTGCCTCCTTAAAATGGAGCAATTTTTGTTTTCATGCATACTCACATGTATTCAAAGAGATGTATTCAAGCTTGTTGGTTGCAGCATTTTTTGTAATAGCAAAGGGTTGAGAGCAGAAACCTAAATATCAATAAGCAGAGGCAAGTTAAATATATATCACTGCAACCTGTAAAATAGAAATAGGAATATTTTTATGTATTAATATGGAATGATACTCAAGTTATATATTTTAAATGGAAGAAGTAATGTGCAGTACATAAGACATGATATGTTACCATTTGTAAATAAGTAAATATATGGAAAAATGATATAGATGTGGAAAAATATATAAGAAACTGATCACATTGTTTGCTCCTGGGGAAAAAATTATATAGGTGGCTAGGCAGAGATGAGATATGCAACTTTTATTATGTGTCTTTTGGTAGCTTTCAAATTTTGAATCATGATAATATAATAAAGTGCATGATATGCCAACTTTCTTTCTCATCATCTTGCCTCTTGAAGGTCTTTTCTCTAATATTCACTGGTCAATTCATGTCTTTTCTTGCCAATCCTTTCCCACCTCCATTCTGTAGCTTTCAGTGGTTTTCAAGGACAAAGATTGCTGACGATTCAAATAGCAACACCTCAATAGATTAAAAAGTAAAGAATTTTGGGAAAAAACTAAATCTCTAACTCCTGGAATTTAGTGCAAAGATCTGAAAAAGAAAAGCTAATGTTGGGTGAAAGTTGTTATGCTGAGTTTTTTTTCAGAATTCAGGAAAAGGAGTTATAAGAAACACCTGAGTGATTATTGTTTGTTGTCTGCAAAACTGACTTAGGCTGGTAACTTAAGTTCTATTACGACCTCTGTTTCCAAATCTTTATCTATGGACATGTGCAATAACCACCACTACCACCTTTATTTTTCCTTTGGAAATGGCAATTTATTCTCTTTATTTCATAAAAAGATTAATTAGTTAAGATTTCATAAAGGGTTAATATAAAATGTAATATATAGCTGAAGAGTTTCAAATGAAAAATAATAATATGAAGTAACAGTCCAATGTTTAAAACAGACTTTTTCTCCTCCAAACTACGATCCAGTTTTTAAAAGTAAATGGGTAGAAGGCAGAGAAAAGGTGGCTCTTGCTAACACATCCAGCCAAAGCCCTCTGCAACTAAGATCTGGAAAACTGAGTGAAAGAGATACAAATAATGATCCTTGGATTCTGAGCATCAGAGAAAAAGAAGAATTAGATTGAGCAGTGACTGGAAAGGGAAATAGAGTGAGATTAGTGACTGGAGAGAGAGCTGAGTCTGGGACCATCAGAGTGGGAACATCTTGAATAGAGACACAGATTCAGATGAGGAAGGGAAAAAAAAGTTCATGGAATCCTTATAGCCATACCAACACAGTATACACAGATCAGGAGGAATTCAAGGTAAGTAATAGACTTGCATAGCATAATGCCTAAGGCACTTGACTGCTAACCAGAAGGCTGGCGGTTCAAACCCATCAGCCACTCCTCAGAAGGAAGATGGGGCAATCTACTTCCAT
>NW_006921816.1:5179925-5185584 GCF_000298275.1 Orycteropus afer afer | reverse complement strand
GAGGCAGTATCACTACGGAAGTAGGATTGCCCAACCTTCCTTCCAAGGAGTGGCTGGCGGGTTTGAACCACAGTAGAAAAGAGTAGAAGTGGAAATATTAGTTTATGGTAAAATAGACTTTAAGGCAAAACCCAGAACAGAAACAAGGAAGGATATAATATCATGACTAAATAGTCAATCAAACAAGAGGACATAACCATAATAAGTATATGTATCCAATGAAAAAACCTCAAAACACAAAAATTGAGTTTTAACAGAATTGAAAAGAGAAATTGACAACCCCAATAATAGTAGGAGGCTTTAGCATACCACATCAATGAAGGACAGAACAACTAAAAAGAACCTTAAAGAAACTGAATATCTAAACAACACAGTTGACCAGCTAGACCTCATACATGTATTACAGAGCATTTCCCTCAAAACAGCACAAGATACATTCTTTTCAAGTCCATATGGAACATTCTTCGAGAATAAACCACATGTTCAGCCACAAAACAAGCCTCAGTAAAAATAAAAAACATCAAAATACTACAAAATATCCTCTTAGATTACAATGCTTTAAAATTAGTAATCAACAGGAAGATCAAAGAAAAAAAAATCATATGAATGGAAATTAAGTAACACTCTGCTTAAAAACTGTTGGGTAATAGAATAAATAAAATATGAAACTAAAATATTCCTTGAATCAAACAAGAATAAAAACACAACATCCCCAAATCCTTTGGACAAAGCAAAAGCATTGCTCAGAGGATAATTTGCAATAATGCACATCTCAAAAAAAAAGAAAGAATCAAAATCAAAACCTTAACCAATATCTCCAATAATGATAAAAAAAAAAAATAGAAAACAAATAATTAAAAAAAAAACACCTACAGTCGCCAAAAGAAAGGAATTAATTAAGAGTCAAGTAGAAATAAATCAAACAGAAAAACCATAGAAAGAATCAACAAGACTAAAATGTCGTTCTTTGAAAGAATTAACAAAATTGACAAACCATTGGCAAATTTAACAAAGGAAAATAAGGACAAGATGCAAATAACATGAATAAGAAATGAAATAGATGATTTCACAACAGAACCTACTGAAATAAAAATGATAATAACTATGACTCAGAATACTATGACTCAATGGTAAATAACAACAACAGCAACATGAAGAACCACACTCCAACAAATTTGATCACCTAGAAAAATTGAATAAACTTCTAGAAACACACTGCCTACCCAAACTAACATAATCTGAGGCAAAAAAAAAAGGACAAACTCATCACTAAAACAAAATTGAACATGTCTCAAAAAACTCCCAACAAAAAAAAGTTAAAAAATTAAAAAAGAATGGACCTTAGGGACTTGAGAGGTTTATTAATTCAGGACAGATGAAAAGTAGGATTAGAAATAATTCTATAGTTCACTCTGCAGTTAATTTTGTCTTACATATAAGTAAAAATTTTATATTAATTTTTACAGATACTGTGATATCTTTTATTTCTGGCTTTAGTTCACTTCATGATGTTTTTCTTCCAAAATCTGATAACATTCTTTTTTTTACCTGACATTTCTTTTCTCTTATTGATTGGTACTTGGATGTTGTTTCTTTATATAAAAGTTTTGCTTTTAAGTTCTTCACAAATTCTTGCTAGCAGTTTACTTTTACTATAACATTTATCAGTGTTTTGTGGGGAAAATTATAGCAATAGCAAAGTTTTGACCACTTACGTACCAGACATTCCATTAAGCACCGTACACGTACTACCTTACTTAACTCCCACAACAACTGTATGAATTAGGTTATTATAAAATTTTATTATATCCAATTTACCTATGAGGAAATGGAAATGTAGGGTTCTTGCTGAAATCCACAGGTGAAATGTAAACACAGGTCTCACCAATCACAAAGTCATGTTCTTAACCCTTGTATTGTTCTCCTTCCTCTGAGCAAATCTACAACATATTGCTGAAAAATGCTCTTTCTTTCCATTTCTTGGCATATCATTGTGGATCTGCTTCCCTATTTCCACTGTGAAATGGTAATTCTAATTCCCATATCTTGTCTTGGGTTTGAACCCATCAACTGTTCCATGGAAGAAAGATGAAGTGGTCTTCTTCCAAAAAGATTTACAGCCTTGGAAACCCAGTGGGGGTTGCTGTGAGTCAGAATTGACTCAACAACAGTTAGTACACATACAGCTTTTCTATTGCATGGTGAGAAAGAGATTATATTCCATCATTTTTGTCAGGAAGAGTAACATATTGATTGGAGTAAAAGCTGAAAATAGGTTTGTGTATTAGGTAGACATCTGGATGCACTAGTAGTTCTTACATAGCACTGTGAAATTTCGCTTGGGACAGAACTATTTCATGCCCCTTTTTGTGGGGATCATGAGTAGAGTTTTCACCATCCAAATCTCTAGCACTTTTATGTACTTACATAAAAGATCTAGAGCCATATACTATTTATATGGGCCCTGTTAGTTCACAATTAAATGATAACAATCAGTAGCTTAGGTCTTAGATGATTCAAAGGAAAGCTACACCCACCTTACCTCATTCATTTTTATAAACTGCATCCATCCCAAACACTTTCTTTCTAGACATAGAACATCTTTACATTGATTCACCACAAAGACCTAAAATAAAAATAATGAAAACCCAGATAGGGACACATACTCTATTTTTGCTATTAAAAGTGTTTTTCATCAACTGCTTGCTCCTTTGATCCAAAGGTCTTTAAAGTGTTTACAAAAGCCAATGGACTACGGTTTCCTATATTCTTATATTTCTTGCTAATTCATCCAAAGCACCTCCTTCTTAGGAGGTTTAGAAACATTCAAGAAAATCTTTTAATCCCACTGAAATCCAAAGGGGAAAAAAAAAAAGCTGAACCATAACACCACTTATGGCAAGAGATGAAAAGTAAATGTGCTGTGAAGTGTCCCTGAAATCTGTTTCAGTAATTATCTGAAGTCTAAAGAGTCTCTTCCTCTCTAGATGAGAGGTGATAGAGGGTCACTGTCTCATGTACCACTTTTTTCCTTGTTTTAACAAGTTCAAAGAGGTATTTCATAAAGAAAGAGTCTGACTACGTTCTCAGGAAGATCCAATTTATTTCCCAGTAAGAAATGCATTTCACTAGTAATGAATTGAGAAGCTTTATGACTTATTAGTTATTTTCTTGATAACTCTAAAAACAAGTACTTATTGCATGAGAGTGGAGAGAGGCTTAGAAAAAGAGACCCTTTGGTTGTTTCTCTTTTTAGTCAAATAATGTTACAGAAGCTGGTTCAAAATTGTCTGTAGGTTTTTGAGAATAATGAAAAATTCAAATTTTGCTTGAAATAGCCCTGAATAGATAAAACTTGCTAAATTCTTGATCTAGATTTATTTAATCTATTTAATCTTGATAAAGGCATATGGTATATACTGTTTGGGGAAACCCTTATTGCAGGTCATGCTTGTTCTAGGCTATTCCACATGCTGGGGAAGGTTTTGTAGAATGGGAAGTCTTTCTCTGTGGTGGACCGTTAACCTGTGTACATCAGGAGAAGGAGATAAAGACTGCTTGGATGTACATTTTGCAGGCTTCTTATCAGATCAGATTCCATTGACACATTAGATTTGTATACTAAATTATTGAACACAATGGCCTTAATTTCACACTTATTTGACAACTAAAGCAGAAACTCTAAATAAATTATGTACAGGGCAATAAGTCCTTGTACTCAAGAGCACTGTTGCATACACACTTATACTATCTTCCAAAGTAATCTAAAATGAAACTTTCTCTAAGAAATAAATTGCACTAGTAATGAGTTGAGATGTTTTATGGTTTATCAGTCATTTTCTTCATAATATCTCTGATCATTTCAAATATCCACATACAAAATGAGTTTTTAAAATGGGAAATAGCACTGAACACAAGGGTAATGGGTTCAAAAATTGGAAGCCAGATTTATATAACAAAAAAGATCATTTCCAATTGGTTTAAACCTCCACTTTTAATGAAAAAGATGTTCTTGAGGAAATGACCACAATATCAAGAGTTACTAATCAATTATGCAAATATTTGTCCCCAAAGGTGATTAAAATCTAGTACAAGTGTTTAATTCAGATGTGTAATTGACAAATTGAACCTAATTGGAAATCCTGAATTTAAAAACTTAAAATGTTATCACCCAATTGACCTAAGAGAACAGTTTTATTTAAAAATAAGTGTCAAATAACAAACTCTCGTCTGAAAGGTGAAAGCTCATTATCGATTTGTATTATTATTTTTTTTTTCTTTTTTGAGAAATGTCCGCATCCGCAGAGATAAAATATAGTGAGTCATACGGTGATAATCACTACTGTAGGAAAGCTATATAGACAATTCAAGTTTATTTACATTTAATAATAATATATCATGCTTTGTTCTTTCATTTTAATACAGATTTGACTTCTGAGAATTCACAATCCAATAAAATAATTCATATACTATTTCAGAGTCCTTGATAATTTATATATTATATCTAAACTCAAATGAAGTCTGTCTTTACACGACTTACTTAAAAGGAATTAAACTAAGTGAATTAAAATTATAAAAGAAATTATAGGAGGAATGCATAACATTTTACAGGCATTGTATGTCAAGTGCTTTATAATTATATTTACCTATAAGCAATATACTGAAGGCTCTGCATTTGCATACATTATCTCATTTAATCTTAACAACCACTGAAATAGTATCCCTATTTCATACATGAAGAAATTTAGGTATATAAAAGGCTTACTTCCCCTAGGCCATTCAGTCAGTAGCTAGTAGAGTTAGAAGTTGGAGAGTGTTAGATTTTAAACCCTTAGCATTATGCCTTACACCTTCCTGTTGGACTCCTAAAAAAAAATAAAATAAAAATAATAATAATTGCTGGTGTGGGAATGGAGAGGGGCTTAGAAATGGGGACCTTTTGGTTGCTTCCACCTACTCAAAAATGTTATAGCCTTATAAGAATTGTCAGAGCACCTGTCCATTTCCAGCCCAACCTCTTCTTCGTGAAGAAGCTATCTTTCCAATAAAAGTATTCATTCTTGTATTGAGTACCCACTCTATTTCATGCATGCTTCTCAATTTTTAGGATATATCAATAAACATAACAAGTGAGAGTGAATATCTAATAGAAGGGAGTTAGATGTTTATGTACTTAACTTCCTCTGCCTGTTTGCCTCTAGGTAACTGCTTCTCTGGAACCATCCTCTTTTGCTAAAGGAAATATGCTCAGAAGGAATATGAGGGGAAGGGTTGCTCTGACTCACATTAGTCAAGTATCTCCTGTCAATAAAAACCATTAATTTCAGTTAGCCAAATTGATGAAACTTTTACTTTCACTGTTTTTATGAGCAATTTTCGTAAATCTTTAGGACAATATTATCAGTTAAAATGACAGATGTATTCCTTGTTACATAGAACCCTTATCCTCCATTCCAGCCTCTTTTCAGAGTCTCTTCTTATAGTGCAGTGAAGTCTAGAAAACAGAAATGTATATTTCCTAGGCTCCTACACAAACAGGGTTATAAAAGAAAAATAGACTTTCTTGTTGTTGTTGTTGTTGTTAAGTGCCGTCGAGTCATTTCCAACTCATAGCGACCCCATGCACAGCAGAACGAAACACTGCCCGATCCCGCGCCAG
>NW_006921816.1:5168272-5175835 GCF_000298275.1 Orycteropus afer afer | reverse complement strand
ACCAGAAGGCTGGCGGTTCAAACCCATCAGCCACTCCTCAGAAGGAAGATGGGGCAATCTACTTCCATAGTGATACTGCCTCGGAAACCCAAGGAAGCGTCGCTATGAGTCGGGTCCGACTCGACGGCACATAACAACAACAAACAACAATAGACTTGCTTGTTGTTTCTGACAGAAAAAATACCAGCAGGGTCACCCATGATGGACTGGTTTCAGTGGAGCTTCCAAATTACGACAGACATGGAAGAAAAAAGGGGCTATCCACTTGTCAAATAATTGGCCAGTGAAAACCTTACAAATACTAGTGAAACACTTTATGAATAGCCCTGAAACACTATCTGATGTAGTGCTGGAAGATGAGCCCCTCAAGTCAGAAGGCACCCAAAATAAAACGGGGAAGAACCACCTCCTCAAAATAGAGTCAACTTTAATGATGTGGGTAGAGTAAAGCTTTCAGGACCTCCATTTGCTAATAGGGTACGACCCAAAATGGGAAGAAACAGCTGCAAACATCTATTAACAATTGGCACATGGAATGTATGAAGGATGAATCTAGGAAAATACGAAGTAGTTAAATATGAAATGGAAAACATAAAGATCTATATCCAGTGTATTAGTGAGCTGAAATGGACTGGTTTTAGCCATTTTGAGTCAGACAACCACATGATCTACTGTGCCTGGAATGACAAATTGAAAAGAAATGGCACAACATTCATCACAAAAATATGTTTCCAGATCTATCTTGAAGTAGAATTTTGTCAGTGGTAGGGTAATATCCGTAGTGCCTAAGGCATTTGACTGCTAACCAGAAGGCTGGCAGTTCAAACCCACCAGCCACTCCTCAGAAGGAAGACTGGACAATCTATTTCCATAGAGATACCACCTTGGAAAGCCAAGAAGGGATCAGTAGGAGTCAAATCAACTCCATGTCAGTGAGTTTGGGTTTTTCCGTTTTCAAGGAAGACCAGTTAATATTACTATTATTCAAATTTATGCACCAACCACCAAAGCCAAAGATGGGCAAACTGAAGATTTTTACCAACATCTCAGTCTGAAATTGACCAAACATGCAATCATGGTGTACTGATTATTACTGTTGATTGTAAAGTGAAAGTTAGAAACAAAGAAGAATCATGGATAGTTGGAAAATATGGCCTTGGTAATAGAAATGATGCCAGATATGGCATTATAGAATTTTTCAAGGCAACAAATTACTCCTTGCAAATACCCTTTTTCAATAACACAAACCACAGCTATACACATGGATGTTGCCAGATGGAATACACAGAAATCAGATGGTTGGGCAATCTACTTCAGTAGTGATACTACCTCTGAAACCCAAGGAGGGATCACTATGAGTTGGGTCCAACTCGATGACACATAACAACAACATCTGAAGAAAGAGGCAATGGAGAAGTCAATATCTTCAGCCAAAATAAGGCTAGGAGCTGATTGTGGAACAGACCATTGTCTGCTCATATGCTGGTTCAAATCGAAGCTGAAGACAATTAAAACAAGACCATGAGAGCCAAAATATAGCCTTGATTATATCCCATCTAAGAAGCTCTGGTGGTGCAGTGCCTAAGGTATTTGAGTGCTAACCAAAATGTTAGTGGTACAAAACCACCAGCCACTCCAAGGAAGGAAGACTGGGCAATCTACTTCTATAAAGGTTTACCATCTCAGAAACCCAATGGGGGTCACTATGAGTCAGAATAGACTCAATGGCAGTGGGTTTGGGTTTGGTTTTATATTCCACATAAATTTAGAGACCATTTGAAGAACAGATTTGACACATTGAACCCAATGACCAAAAACCAGATGAGTTGTTGGATGACAGCAAAAATATTGTACATGAAGAAAGAAAAAGGTCATTAAAAAGATAAGAAAGGAAGACAATACAAAAATGAATATCAAATGAGACTCTGAAACTTGCTCTTGAATAGAGAGTAGCTAAAGCAAATGGAAGAAAGGACATGATAGACAGCTGAACAGAAGATTTCAAAGAGTAACTCCAGAAGACAAAGTCAATTATTTTAAGACTTGCATTAGAAAAACAAAAAAGGAAGATCATGCTCTGGATTTCTCAAGCAGAAAGAACTAAACAAAAAATTCAAGTCTTGCAATACTGCAATCTTTGTCAACTTCAATCTTTTCTTGAAAATTTTTCTTGAAAAAATTCAAGAGTTGCAATATTGAAAAATGCTATGGGGAAAATATTGAATGATGCATGAAGCACCAAAAGAAGATGAAAAGAAAACACAGAGCCACTGTACAAAAAAGAATTGGTTGATACTAATTTATTTCAGGAGGTGTCATGGGATCAAGAATCATTGGTATTGAAGGAAGAAGCTGAAGCTTCACAGAAGGAATTGGTGAAAAATAAGGATCCAGAAATTGACAGAATATCCATTGAGATGTTTCAACAAATGGAGGCCACGCTGGAGGCACTTACTTACCTATGCCAAGAAATTTCAATGAAAGCTACCTGGCCAACTGACTGGAAGTGATCCATATTTGTACCCATTTCAAAAAGGTGATCCAATAGAACATGGAAATTATTAAACAATGTTATTAATATCACATGCAAGCAAAATTTTGCTGAAGATAATTAAAAAATGATTGCAGCAGTATATTGACAGAGAACTTCCAGGAATTCAAGCTGGATTCAGAAAAGGAGATGGAATGAGGGATATCATTGCTGATGTCTGATGATCTTGAATGAAAGCAAAGAATACTAGAAAGATGTTTGCTTGTGCTTTACTGACTATACAAAAGCATTTGACTGTGTGGATCATAAAAAAATTATGGATAACATTGAGAAGAATGGGAATTCCGGAACACTTAATTGTATTCTTGAGGAACCTGTACATAGACAAGGAGGCTGTCATTCAAACAGAACAAAGGGATACTGCATGGTTTAAAATCAGGAAGGGCATGCATCGGGGTTGTATTTTTCACCATACTTATTCAATGTATGCTGAGCAAATAATCCAAGAAGCTGGACTATATGGAGAAGAATGCAACATCAGCATTGGAGGAACACTCATTAAGAACCTGGGATATGCAGAGAAGCAATCTTGCTTGCTCAAAATGAAGATGACTTGAAGCACTTACTGATGAAGAGTAAAGACTACAGTCTGCAGTATGGTTTACACCTCAACATAAAGAAAACAAAAATCTTCCAACTGAACCAATAAGCAGCATCATGATAAATGGAGAAAAGATTGAAATTGTCAAAAATTTCATATTACTTGAATCCATAATCAACACCAATGGAAGCAGCAGTCAAGAAATCAGACATACATATTGTACCGGGCAAATCTGCTGCAAAAGACCCCTTTAAAGTGCTGAAGAGCAAAGATGTCCCATTGAAGACTGAGGTGCACCTAACCCAAGCCATGGCATTTTCAATAGCTCCATGTGCATGTGAAAGCTGGACCATGAATGAGAAAGACTGAACAAAAGTTGATGTATTTGAGTGGTGATGATGGTTGAGAACGCTTAAAGTACCATGGACTACCAGAAGAACTAACAAGTTTGTCCTGGAAGAAGTGCAGCCAGAATGCTCCTTGGAAGCGAGAATGGCCAGACTTGGTCTCACCGACTTTGGTCATGTTGTCAGAAGGAAACATTCCCTAGAGAAGGATGTCATGCTTGGTAAAGTGCAGGGTCACTGAAAAAGGAGAAGACTCTCAATGAAATGGATTCACATAGTAGCTGCAAAGATAGGAATAGATAGCAAGGAGTGTGGGGATGATGCACAACTGGGCAGTGTTTCATTCTGTTATACATAGGGTTGGTATGAGTCAGAGCTGACTCGATGGCACCTAACAACAACAACACAACAGTAGACTTGTGGGAGCTGGAGAGAGACATGCAAGGAATTGAATCAGAGTTACAATGCACAGGAGGCCACAGAGGAAGGGGGGAGTCAAAAAGGGAATCAACTTCCCAATAGTAGAAGCTGGGTTTTGGCTGGATATAGGCCTGTTTGGGGCATTTGAAGAAAATAGGCTGGAATCAATCTCTTGCATGACTGAATCTGGGTAAGAGTAGGACAAAGGACTGTGTGAACCCAGAAGGGCAACATAACCATGACAGAGAATTGAGATAGGAATGATATGCTCCCTGGTCTAACAAATGAACACCTTCCTTGCATGTAGGGATAAATACTCTTTTATCAGCCAGAGACTCAGTGAATAAAGAAGGCTTGCCATCACCAACTCTAACCCCTGGTTACTGCCACCTCTAGCAGACTGAGTCAAGGGTTGAAACTCACCCACAGGGTACATGAGAGACTAAGATAAATTTTTCACACTAAAAAAGGACACAACTCCGCAGCTTACTTTTTCTGGGTGGTTCACTCATACCAGGTGACTTCCAACTTTTCTAATTGAAAGGCCTGTGTTGGCATGGTTAGAGAAGAGAGTATAAGGGCAGCATTTCACTAGGGCCTGGACAGGAGCTGGATAAATATTCCATGTGTCCTGAAAGGTTCCAGACCCATGTCAGTGAATCACGACATGAGAGCCACATTCTCCACCCCCAAAAAATACAGCTTCTCTGCAAATAGGGGCAAAATCTCTTCCCCCATCACCAAGCTGGTGGCCAAGGAAGTCCCATAGCCACCTACAGTACCCCATTCCAAATAAATAGACCCAGAGCCTGCAGCTATCCCTCCCTTCACATGCATCACTGATTGATCCTTGTCACACTGAACACAACAGGCATATACCTGCAGATTTTTCCACTGGAGGTTCCCATATATGTCAGGCTCCTTTCAGCTCCACAGGAACACACCCCAGTGGATCAGTGATTTCTGCTGTACCTGCCTGCTCCCAGGGTTGCTGGATGACCAATTGCAAAAGTCCCTCTTTTTAACTTCTTTGTTGTTGTTGGTAGATGCTCTCAAGTCAGCTTTGACTGATAGCTAGCACATTCGCAGCAGAATGAAACACTGTCTGGTCCTGTGACATCCTCATAATCCTTGCAAAGCTTGGGTCCATCATTTCAGCCACTCACTGTCAATCTATCTCTTTGAGTGTCTTCTCCTTCTTTGTTAACCCTCTATTTTAGCATGACCAAAGTAGGTGAGACGAAGTCTGATCATTCCTGCTTGCAAGGAGCATTCCAGCTGAACTGCTCCCAAGACAGATTTGTTCATATTTTGGCAGTCCATGGTGTAGTCACTATTCTTCACCAACACGACAATTCAAAGGCATCAACTCTTCCATCTTTCTTATTCATTCTCAGGCTTTCATATGCATATCAGGCAATTGAAAATACCATGGTTTCATCAAACAAACAAAAAACCAAACTCACTGCCATCGAGTCAGATCCAACTCATAGAGACCCCTCATTGGATTTCTGAGGCAGTTTCACTGTGGAAGTAGATTGCTCAATCTTCCTTCTGAAAAGTGGCTGATAGTTTGAACCACCAGTCTTTTGGTTAGCAGTCAGATGCCTTAGGCACTACTCCAGTGAAATCTTTGCTTCTTAGCACTTTAAAGAGATCTTTTGCAGCAGATATCTGATTTCTTGTCTGCTCTTTCCATGAGTGTTGAGTTTGGATCCACGTAAAAGGAAATCCCTGAAAACCTCAATCTTTTCTCCACTCATCATGATGTTGCTTATTGGTCCACTTGTGAGGATTTTTGTTTTCTTTATGTTAAGGTATAATGGACACTTTAAGGTAGACTGTACTCTTTGATCTTCATCAGTAAGTGCTTCAAGTGCTCTTCACTTTCAGCAAGGAAGGCTGTGTCATCTGCATATTACAAGTTCTTAATGAGTCTTCTTTCAGTACAGATATCATGTTTTTCTTCATGTAGTCCAGCTTCTCAGATTATTTGCTCACCATACATATTCAATATGTATGGTGAAAGGATACAACCCTAATATACACCCTTCCTAATTTATAACCATGCAGTATGCCATTGTTCTGTTTGAATGACAGCCTCTTGGTCTATGTACAAGTTCCTCATGAGAACAATTATACGTTCTGGAATTCCCATTCTTCACAAGGTTATCCATAGTTTGTTATGATCCACACACTGGAATGCCTTTACATAGTCGATGAAACACAGGTAGCCATCCTTCTGGTAGTGTTTGCTTACAGCCAAGTCAAATCCATCTGACATCAGTGATGATATCCCTAGTTCCACATCCTCTTTTGAATGCAGCTTTCATTCCTGGAAGTTCCCTGTCAATATACGGTTGCAACCATTTTTTAATTATCTGCTACAAAATTTTACTGACATGTGATATTGATGATATTGTTCAAAAATTTCCACAATTTTTGGCTAAGCTTTGTTTGTTGTTGTTGTTAGGTGCTATCGAGTCCTTTCCACCTCATAGTGACCCCATGCACAGCAGAACGAAACACTGCCTGATCCCGCACCATCTCCACAATCCTTGCTATACTTGAGCCCATTGTCACAGCCACCGTGTCAATCCATCTCATTGAAGGCCTTCTCCTCCACCCTCCACCTTACCAAGCATGACATCCTTCTCCAGGGAATGGTTCCCTCTGAAAACATGACCAAAATAGGTGAGACGAAGTCTGGCCATCCTCACTTCCAAGGAGCATCTTGGCTGCACTTCCTCCAGGACAGATCTCTTAGTTCTTTTGGTAGTCCATGGTACCTTCAGCATTCTTCCCCAGCACCACAACTCAAAAACATCAACTCTTCTTCAGTCATCCTTATTCATTGTCCAGTTCTCACATGCATATGAGGTAATTAGGAAATATCATGGCTTGTGTCAGGTGCACTTCAATCCTCTAAGAGACATCCTTGCTCCTCAGCACTTGAAAGAGTTCCTTCGCAGCCAACCTGCCCAGTGCTGACCGGCCTTTCTTTGGAATGGGCAAAAATATCAATCTCATCCAGTCAGTTAGCCAGGTAGCTATCTTCCAAATTTTTTGGCATAAATGACTAAGTGTCTCCAGTGCTGCATTCATTTATTGAAACATCTCAATAGGTATTCCATCAATCCTGAAACCTTGTTTTTTACCAATTCCTTCAATGCTGCCTGGACTTCTTCCTTCAATACCATTGGCTCTTGATCATATGCTACTTCCTGAAATACCTGGACATCAACCAATTCTTTTTGATACAGTAACTCTGTGTATTCCTTCTGTCTTCTTTTGATGCTTCCTGCATCCTTCAGTATTTTGCCTGTACAATCCTTCAACATTTCAACTAGAGGCTTGAATTTTTCTTCAGTTCTGTTGTTTGAGAAATGCCAAGCGTTTTCTTCCTTTTTTTTCTATCTCCAAGTCTTTATACACTTCATTATAATAGTTTACCTTGTTTTCTTCAGCCACCCTTTGAAATCTTCTTTTCAATTTTTTTATTTCAGCATTTCTTCCATTCAGTTTAGCTACTCAGTGTTCAAGAGCAAGTTTCAGAGTACCCGCAAGATGGTGGACTAGACAAAAAGACTGCACAGACCCTCTTCAACAAAAAAACAGGGAAACCAATTAACACAGACACAGAAGATAATCCTGGACCCCTGAGCCTTGAAGGGAAGGATATAGAAGTGGACTAAACCCCAACT
>NW_006921816.1:5160947-5164982 GCF_000298275.1 Orycteropus afer afer | reverse complement strand
TATGTACAGGGAGACAGCTTAGGGGGCAGGAGTCCATGAAGGGATGGACACTGGGAAGAGATAACTATGGGGAGGAAGTGAGAGAGGAGCTGTTGCATTGTGGTAGACTGTGGTCAATGTCATGAAACAAAGTATATGTACTGTTATATGGAAAGTGAATTTTCTCTGTAAATCTTCACTCAAATCACAATAATTAAAAAAAAAAAAAGCAAGCTTCAGAGTCTCTTTTAACATCCACTTTGGTCTTTTCTTCCTTTCTGGTGTTTTCAATGACCTTTTGCCTTCTTCATGTATGATGTTCTTGATGTCATCCCACAACTCATCTGGTCTTCAGTCTTTGTGTTCAATACATCAAATTCTTCAGATAGTCTCTAAATTCAGGTGGGATATAATCAGGGTCATATTGTGACTATCATGGACTTTTTTAACTTTCTTCATCTTCACCTTGAATTTGCATATGAGCAATTAATAGTCTGTTCCAATTAATATTCAGCTCCTGGCCTTGTTTGACAGAAGACACTAAGCTTCTCCATCACCTATTTCCACAGATGTAGTCAATGTGATCTGTGTGTATGCCATCTATAGAGGTCTACATGATTAGTCACCATTTATGTTGTCCAAAAAAGTATTTGCAATGAATAGGTCATTGGTCTTGCAAAATTCTATCATACAATCTCTGGAATCATTTCCATCACCAAGGCCATATTTTCCAAATGCCAGTGGTTCTTCTGTTTGCAATTTTCACATTCCAATCACAAACAATTATCAATGCATCTTGATTTCATGTTTGGTCAATTGCAGTCTGCAGAATTTGGTACAAATATTTAATTTATTCATCTTTGGCTTTAGTAATTAGTGTGTAAATTTGAAAAATAGGAGTATCTAGTGGTTTCCTTGTAGGCATATGGATATTATCCTATCACTGGCAGTGTTGTACTTCAGGATGGATCTTGAAATATTCTTGGTGAAGATGAATGTGATGCCATTCCTCTTCAATTTATTATTCCCTGCAGAGTAGATCATGGGATTGTCTGATTCAAAATAGTGATTAGCAGTCCATTTCAGCTCACTAATGCCTAAAATATTGATCTTTACACATTTCATTTCATTTTTGAAAACTTCCAATTTTCCAAAGATTCATACTTCACATATTTCACATTTTGATTATTAATAAATGTTTGCAACTCTTTCACCCCATTTTGAGTCATGCCCCATCAGCAAATGAAGGTCCTGAAAGCTTCAGTCCATCCATGTCATCAAGGTCAACTCTACTCAGGAGGTAGCTCTTCCACAATCATATTTTAAGTGTCTTCCAACCTGAGAAGCAAGGAAAGACATATACTCTTGAAGAATTCAGGAAAATCATATAAGAACAAAATGACAAAATAAACAGATAATTAGAAATATTATAAAATAGCAATTAGACATCCAGAAGATAAACACTAAAACTATGGAGATAGATAACACATAAGAAGCACAAAAGTGTAGAATTGAACTGATTGAAGAATACACGTCCCACCTAGAAGATAAATCCCTCGACACAAGCTTGTATGAGAAAAAATCAGAAAAGAGAATGAAAAGAAATGAAGAAAATCTTAGATATATATATATATATATACGTGTGTGTGTGTGTGTGTGTGTGTGATGGTATCAAAAGAAATTGCATATGCTTGATTAGAATTCCAGAAGAAGAGAAGAAAAAAAAAGAGAGAGAGAGAGCGATAAAATTGTCGAAGCCTTGATAAAATAAAACTTCCCTAATACCATGAAAGATGAAGATATCCATCCAAGAAATTCAACACACGCTATACAAGGTAGACCACCAGAGAAAGTCACGAAGACATATAATCAAACTTTCCAAAACAAAAGAAAGAAAGACTCTTGAGAGCACTCCAGGAAAAATGAAATGTTACATATAAATGGCAGCCAATTTGACTAAGCTCTGATTTCTCAACAGAAACCATGCAGGCAGGAAGGCAAAGGAATGACATATACAAAATCTTGAAGGAAAAAATTATTAATCAGAAATATACATCCAGCAAAACTATCCCTCAAATATGCTGGCAAAGTTTGGGCATTCCCAAACAAAGAGAAATTAAGGGAATTTGTGAAAAAAAAAAAAAAAAAAAAAATCATTCCTACAAGAAATGCTAAAGTAAATCCTTCCAAAAGAAAACCAACAACAGAGCAATCCAAGATTAAGACATGTGACAACATTACCCAGAAACCAACCCAGGAAAAGAATTCTCAAATCTAAAATAAGCTTACAAAATGGAAAATAGAGAACAAGAGGAACAAATCTGTAAATTATACCAAATACAAAACAAATAGAGGGAATAAATGGTATAATTACAAAACTTCAAGATGGGGAGGAAGTCAGAATGATGTCTATACATAGCAGACTGTTCCAAACTTAGGGAGATAAGAATTTACTACAGAATAACCATCAAGAAAATTAATAAAACTTTCAACCAAATTAAGAAAGGATAAAATCACAAGAACTTAGGAAACATGAAAGCTGTAATAATGAAAAAAGGGGAAAGAAAGTTTGATAACATTACATTCAATGTGAATGTATTAACTGCACCAATAAAGGGAGAGTGGCAGATTGGATAAGAAACCAGAACCCATCAATATGCTTCCCATAAGAGACTCACCTTAGACACAAAGATAAAAATAAATTAAAAATGAAGGGATGGAAAAAGTATGCCAAGCTAATGACAACCAAAAAAGACTGTTGTTGTTGTTGTTGTTTTGTACCGTTGAGTCAGACCTGACTCATAGTGACCCCTCCTTAGGTTTCTGAGGTTGTATCACTGCAGAATTACATTGTCCAACCTTCCTTCCAAGGAGTGGCTGGTGGGTTTGAACCGCCAGCCTTCTGCTTAGCAGTCAAATACCTTAGGCACTATTTTACCAGAGCTAGGAGTGGCAAAATTAATTTCTGCTAAAATAGACTTCAAAGCAAAATCCAGCATAAGGGACAAGGAAAGGCATTATATGATAAAAGGATCAATTGACCAAGAGGACATAACTATAATAAATATCTATGAATCTAACAAAAAAAGCTCTAAAACACATAAAGCAAACATTAACTGAATTGAAAGGAGAAATAGCTAATGCTACAATAGTAGTAGGACACTTCAATAAACCACTTTTGATGAAGGACAAAACAACTAGAAAAAAAATCACAAATATAAAAAAGATGCCAGTAACACAATCAACCAACTTGACCTCACAGTCACATACAGAGAATTCCACTCAACAGAAATATAATGCAGATATTTTTCCAGTACACAGGGATCATTTTCCAGAATAGACCACATGCTAGACCATGTATCAAGCCTCAATAAATTTAAAAACATAAAAATTCTAAAAACATCTTCTCAGATCATGGCACTATAAATTAGAAATCAACAATAAGACAACCAGGGAAATTTTTCAAGTACATGGACACTGAATAACATACTACTCAAGAACTATTGACTAACACAAAAGATAAAATATGAAATAAAAAATAAAAATAAAATTCCTACAAACAAAAGAAAATGAAAACACGGCATACCAAATTATTTGGAACACAGAAAAATCAGTACTCAGAGGTCTATTAAAGCACACATCAAAAAACAAGAAAGAACCAAAATCAAAACATTAACCTAATAATTCCAACAATTAGAAACAGAGCAACATATGAAACCTTCAGTCTCCAGAAGAAAGGAAATAATAAAGATCAGAGGAGAAATAAATGAAGCAGAAAACAGAAAAAAAATTTAAAAATCAACAAGATTAGAAGCTGAGTCTTTGAAAATATTTAAAAATATGCTAAACCACTGGCAAATTTAACTAAGTAGAAGAAAGATAAAATGCACATAACACAGATGATAAATGAAATGTGTAACATCACAACACAGCTACCAAAAGTTAAAAGGATAATGACAGGATATTATGAAGAACTCTACTCTAACACATTTGAAAGTGTAAGAGATATGGTTTTTCTTTTTTTTTTTTTTTTAAGAGAAATGGATAAATTTCTAG
>NW_006921816.1:5150319-5159737 GCF_000298275.1 Orycteropus afer afer | reverse complement strand
CCAATGCTACATGTCGTCTAATGTCCTGACTGCTGCTTCCATTGGCATTGATTGTAGAACCAAGCAACGTGAATTCTTTGACAACCTCAATCTTCTCTTCATTTATTGTGATGCTGCTCATTGGTCCAGTTGTGAGGATTTTTGTTTTCTGTTTATATTGAAAGTCCTAGACAGGGCATTAAGGCAGAAAGAGAAATAAAAAGCACCCAAATTGGTAAAGAAGAAGTTAAACTATCTCTATTTGCAAATGATATGATCCTCTCCACAGAAAACCAGAGACTCAGCAAGAAAACTACTGAAACTATCTGAAACATTCAGCAAAGTAACAGGATACAAGATCAAGGTTCAAAATATCAATTGGATTTCTCTACATCAACAAGGACATATCTGAAAAGGAAAAGCATTTACAATAGCTATTTACAATAGTTACCAAGAAGATAAAGTGCTTAGAAACAAATCTTACCAGGCACACAAAAGACCTATACAAAGAAAACTACAAAACACTACTGTAAGAAACTATAAGAGACCTACATAAAGGGAAGAATATGCCATGCTCATGGACAGGAAGACTGAATATTATAAAAATGTCAATACTACCCAAGGCAATCTCTAGATTCAATGCAATCCTAATCCAAATTCCATAAACATTCACCAAGGATGTGGAAAAACCAATCACTAATTTTATATGGAAAGAAAAGATAGTTGGGATAAGCAAAGCACAACTGAAGAAGAAAAAGAAAGTAGGAGGTTTCACACTCTTCAATATCAAAACCTATTATACAGCCACAATAGTCAAAATAGCCTGGTACTGGTACAAGGATAGACACATGGAACAGAGAACAGAATTTAGAATCCAGAAATATATCCATCCACCTCAGCTGATCATTGACAAAAGGCCTAAACCTATTAAATGAGGATGAGATAGTCTCTAACAAATAGTGCTGGCAAAATTAGGTATCTGTTTGCAGAAAAATGAAACAAGATCCGTACCTCACACCATACACAAAAAGGAACTCAGGATGAATCAGACCTAAATGTAAAACCCAAAATTATAAAATTCATCAAAGATAAAATAGGGGTAAAGTTGTTGTTGTTGTTGTTGTTGTTGTTAGGTGTCATCAAGCTTCTCCAACTCATAGCAACCCTATGCACAGCAGAACGAAACACTGCCAGTTCTGTCAGCCTCATGATCCTTGCTTATACCTGAGCCCATCATTGCAACCACTGTGTCAATCCATCTCATTAAAGGCCTTCCCCTTTGTCGTTGATCCTCCACTTTACAAAGCATGATATCCTTCTCCAGGGAATGGTTCCTTCTGACAACATGACCAAAGTAGGTGAGAGGAAGTCTGACCATTCTCACTTCCAAGGAGCATTCCAGCTGCACTTCTTTCAGGACAGATTTGTTAGTCCTTTTAGCAGACCATGGTATTCTTAGCATTCTTCTCCAACACCACAACTCAAAAGCATCAACTCTTCTTTGGTTGTTCCTTATACAATGTCTAGCTCTCACATGTATAGGAGGCAATTGAAAATACCATGGCTTGTGTCAAGTGCACCTTAGTCTTCAAGAAAACATCTTTGCTCTTTATCAGTGGAAAGAGGTCTTTTGCAGCATATTTTTCCAATGCAATATGTTACCTGATGTCTTGACTGCTGCTTCCATTGGTGTTAACTGCAGAACCAATTAATATGAAGTCCTTGACAACTTTTCCCCATTTATCGTGAAGGTGTTTATTGGACCAGTTGTGAGGACTTTTGTTTTCTTTATATTCAGGTGTAATCCACACTGCACCTTCATCAGTAAGTGCTTCAAGTCATCCTCACTTTCAGCAAACAAAGTTATGTCATCTGTATATCGCAGGTGGTTAATGAGTCTTTCTCCAATCCTGATGCCACATTCTTCTTCCTATAATCCAGCTTCTTAGTTTATTTGCTCAGCATACAATTGAATAAGTATGGTAAAAGGATCCAACCCTGATCCATTCCCTTCTTGATTTTGAACCATAGAGTATCCCCTTGTTCTTTTCAAATGACAGCATCCTGATCTATGTACAGGTTCCTCATGAGTACAAGTGTTTTGGAATTCCCATTCTTCTCAATGTTATCCATACTTTCTTATGATCCACACAATCAAATGCTTTTGTATAGTCAATAAAACTTAAGTAACATCTTTCTGGTATTCTTTGATTTCAGCTAAGATCAATCTGATATCAGCAATGATATCCCTCATTCCAACTTAGGGGACCTAATTTATAGCATAAATAGACTATCAAACATAGCCCAAAGTGCATGAATACTAGAAGAGAAACTAGAGGACTGAGACCTTCTAAAAATTAAATACTTATGTGCTTCAAAAGACTTCTACAAAAGCCACAAATTGGGAAATATATTTGGCAGTGACATCACACATGGGACAATTTATAGAAAACATCAATATTTCAACATCAAAAAACAAAAAATCCAATTAAAATATGGGCAAAGGACATGAACCAACACTTCACCAAAGAAGATAGTTAGGCAGCCACCATACACAAGAAACATACTGACAATTATTAGCCATTAGAGAGATGCAGATGAAAACAACAATGGGATATCATCTCACCCCAGCAATAATAGCAATGTTCGACAAAACAGAAAACAACAAATGCTGGCAAGCATGTGGAGAGACTGGAACTCTTATACACTGCTGGTGAGATGTAAAATAGTACATCCACTAGGGAAAATGGTATGGCTCTTCCTTAAAATTTTGGAAACAGAAATACTATTTGATCTGGCAATCCCAGTATGCGCAATATATTCTAAAGATGTGAGATCTGGGGCATGAATAGATATATACACCCATGTTCATCGCAGCACTATTAACAATAGCAAAGAGATAGAAACAACCTAAGTGCTTATCCACAGATGAATGAATAACAAAACCACGGTACATACACACAGTGGAATTCTATGTATCATTAAAGAATAATGACAAATCAGTGAATCACTTCATGACATGGATGAATTTGGAGGGTATTATGCTGACTGAAATAAGTCAGTCATAGAAGGACAAATATTGTGTGAGTCCAAAAAGATAAAGAAAGATTTATACAGGCAAGGAAATTTTCTCTGTTGTGTACCAGAGAAGGGACAGGAGGGAAAAGGGGGGAAAGTAGATGGAGATTCAAGAGACAAGTTTGATATGGGTTAAGAGAAAGGCAATACAACAAAAGTGCAAAAGAAGACTTCTGATAAGATGAAAGAATAGACAGACAAGCTACACAGACCCTCTTCAACAAAGAAAAGAGAAACTGATTCACACAGATACAGAAGATACACCTGGAGAGCCCTGAGTTTTGAAAGGAAGGATACAGAAGTGGATTAAAACTCAATTATTAGAAGAACCTAAATGAGAACAGTGAATAAGGAGACAAATGGAGCTGTGGACTGTCAACTATCCTGATGGCATGGCCAGTTTGAATATTTACAATGGTGTGAGTCCTTGGGCAAAAACCAAACCAAACACACTGCCATCAAGTCAGATCCAACTCGTTGTGACCTGTTCTTGGGTTTCCAAGGCGATATCACTATGGAAGTAGATTACCCAAACCTCCTTCCAAGGAGTGGCTGATGAGTTTGAACCGCCAGCCTTCTGGTTAGCAGTCAAATGCCTTAGGTATCAGAGTTCCTGAGGAATTGGGCAGTAACCTAAAAATCTTCCCTGCTCACCAAGTGCTGCATGGACAACTGCACTTGTGGCTGACAAATAAAAAAGGAACCCGCAAAGAAGGAGACAAACAGAGCTGTGGAATTTGACTGTCCTGAGGGTGCAATCATTTTGAATATTTACAAGTGGTTTGGCCATTTTGGGTATTTAAAGCAGCTGTGTTCGAAATCCTAGTGACTAAGAATAGGATCCACTTGCTGATGGCAGCACAGGCAACCACACTGGAGGCTGACAAATGGAAAGCTGCAATATTCCCTTTGTTACCCTTATACCCCACACCCTCTTGGTGAATGGAGGTGTAGCCATCCCCCACCTCCACTCACCTTCTGGACCTGCAGGAATTCCATCCCAGTCTGTGTCATCTGATGAAGCCTGAGTGCCCTGCCCTCCCCTCCCCAGATTTTTGTTTGTTTGTTTTTAAAGTATTCCTTTTTTTCTTGCTTTTTATTTTTATTCTTTATTTTTCCCTTCCCAGGTTCTAGTTGTTTTTTTGTTTGTTTGTTTGTTTGTTTGTTTGTTTTTTCCCCTATTTCCTGGTTCCCATCTTTTTTCTTTCTTTTGGTTTTCCCCATCCCTTGTTTATCTTTTTGCATTTTCTCATTTTTTTTATTGTTCTTTTACTGTAGCTCTCTTCTTTTATTCCCCCATCCCCAAGTATTATGGTTTTATTTTTTTTCTTTTTATCTATTTATATTTCTTTTGACTTTTTAAAGTATTTCTTTAAATATTCTTATTTATTGTCTTTCCTTTTTGTCTCTTTCTTTTTGATGATTGCTCCTCTGTGTTTACATGATATGTTTATTGCCCACTTATTTTTACATTTTTGGTGTTTTTGTTTTATTTTGCTTCGATTTTATTTGATTGTTGTTTTTGTCTAACTGGGTGGAAGATGGCAACTGTGCCCATGTGACCCAAACTTTTCACATCTCCTACAACTCCACCTACTGAATGAGAGCCACCACTTGCTTCTGCATCAACTAGGTAACAACACATGACCATCAACATGAGTCCAACTCACCCTTAACTGCTCTTCACAAACAGCTAACAGAGATCTGTGCACCTGCTCTCATTCTCTGTCACACCCACCAGGAGACAGGTGGTGAATGCACAGGTTCTTCCAACTGGCAAATAGAGGAGCACAATACCCTGCTTATTCAGATATATCAAAAACAAAACAAAGAAAAAAAAAATCTTGGCCAAATCACACCAATATCCAACCACCAATTAAATATAAATAAAATGCCCTCACAAAGTCTCAGAGATGATAGATCATCACAGTCCACACAAAGAAGCAAGATAAAGTAGTAGAAACAAGGGACCAGGCTATAGACCCAGACAACATCCTTGAGGAAGAAGCAGATTTGGAACTTCCGATAAGGAATTCAAAAGAATTATATTCAGGTACCTTCAAGAGATTGACAGACAGATCCAGGAAAACATCAACAAAATTAAGGAACACACAAGCAAACCCTATAGCAATTTGGGAAGACAATACAACAACAAAATGATAAAAATAAATGAAAATTAGAAGTGGTACAAAATCTACAGATAGAAATCCAGAAGATTAATACTAAAATATCAGAAATAGATAACACATTGAATGAGCAAATGAGGAGCATTGAATCAATAGAAGACAGAATTAGTGATATTGAAGACAAATACCTCAATACTACTTTTGGTAAGGGACCAATCAAAAAAAAAGAACAAAAGAAAATGAAGAAAGCCTAAAATTCATGTGGGATACCATCAAGAGGTGTAATCAGAATTCCAGAAAAGGAGGAGACAAATAAAACCACAAATATGTCCCTCAAATATGATGGTAAAATTAGGAGATTTCTAGATAAGAAGAAATTAAGGGAATTTTTTAAAACCAGAGCAGCCTTCCAAGAGATACTAATGGGAGTCCTTTGAGCAGAGAACCAATGATAGCAAACGACAACTGGCCATTATTACACAAGATGGCGTAACCCAGAAACCAACACAGCTATGGACATATCCAAAGTAAAATAAGCTTACAAGATTGAAAACAGGGAATGAGAGACACCAATTGGCAAATGAAGACAACTACAAACCAAAAAGAGGGAAAAAATACAGTAGTTATAGAACTTCTATATGGTGAGGAAGACAAGAGAGTTATGAGATAGAACAGACTATTCTAAACTTGGGAAGAAAACAACAAATCACAGGATAAAGTCAGAGAAAAATGATAAACATTCACATCACACTAAAAAAGAAGACAAGCACAAATATTTAGCAAATACTAAAACAATAGCAACAAAGGAAATGATAACATGATTCATAAACAAAAAGAGCTCAGTACAGAAAATAATGTGGAACAAAGAAACCAGGAACACCATGAAAAAACACATAACAAAATGACAGCAAACAATTCATACTTGCTGATAATTGCACTGAATATCAATGGATTAAATGCACCACTCAAGAGAAGGAGAGTTGCAGACCGGATAAGAAAACATAACCCATAAATACACCATCTACAAGAGACATACCTTAGAGACAAAGACAAAAATAGACTAAAAATCAAAGGTTGGAAAAAGATATATCAAGCAAATGGCAACTGTAAAAGAGCAGGAGTGACAATATTAATTTTTGATCAAATTTACTTTAAGACAAAAACCACCATATGAGATAAGGAAGGACATTATATAATGATAAAAGGATCAATTGAACAAGAAGATACAACCATAATAAATATCTATGGACACAATGAAAGAGCCCCAAAACATATAAATTAGACTTCAAAGAGCTGAAAAGCCAAATAGATGACTCCATAGTCATAGTGGGAGACTTTAACATGACTTTCAATGAAAGACAGAACAAGTGGAAAGAAACTGAACAATAACACAGACGAGCTAAATAATACAATCCACCAACTTGACCTTACAGACATCTACAGAGCACTTCACCCAGTAATAGCACAATATACATTCTTTTCCAATGCACATGGAACATTCTCCAGGACAACCATACATTAGGCCATAAAGCAAGCTTTCATAAATTTAAAAACATTGAGATACTGCAAAGCACCTTTTCAAATCACAATGCTATAAAATTAGAAATCAACAATAGGAAGATCAATGGAAAAAGAGCAAACACATGGAAACTGGAAAACACCCTCCTAAGAATGACTGGGTAAGAGAAGAAATAAAAAATGAACTTAAAAAATTCCTTGAATCAAATGAGAATGAAAACACAACATACCAAAATCTTTGGAACACAGCAAAAGCAGTGATCAGAGGCCAATTTATAGCAATAAATCCGCACATCAAAAAAAAAGAAAGGGCCAAAATCATGACTTTAAATCAATATTTCCAACAATCAGAAAAAGAACAGCAATAAAAGCCTATAGTCATGAGAAGAAAGGAAATAATAAAGATTTGAGCAGAAATCAATGAAACAGAAAACAGAAAGACAATAGAAAAATCAACAAGACTAGAAATTGGTTTTTTGAAAAGATTAATAAATTTGACAAGCCACTGGCAAATTTAACAAAGGAAAAGGGGGAGAGAATACAAATAATATGAATAAGAAATGAAATGAGTGACATCACAACAGAACCAACTGAAATAAAAAGGATAATATCAGGATACTATGAAGAACTTTAGGAGCTCTGGTAGCTTAGTGCCTAAGGCACTTGACTGCTAACCAAAAGGCTGGCGGTTCAAACCCACCAGCCACTCCTCGGAAGGAAGATGGGGAAAGCTACTTCCTCAGTGATACTGCCTTGGAAACCCAAGGAGGGGTCACTATGAGCAGGGTCCAACTTGACAGCACACAACAACAACAACAACAATGAAGAAATATACTCTAAAATATTTGAAAATCTAGAAGAAATGGATAGATTTCTAGAAACACATCACTTACCTAAACTAACACAGACTGAGTTGGAAAAGTTGAATACACCCACAACAAAAAAAGAAATTGAATAGGTGATCAAAAAATTATCAACAAAAAAAGTCCTGGCCCAGATGGTTTCACTGGAGAAGTCTACCAAACATTTAGAGAAGAACCAACATCAAACCTGCTCAAATTATTCCAAAACATGGAAAAGGATGGAATCATCCCTAACTCATTTTATGAAGCAAGCATAACCTTGATACCAAAACAAGGCAAAGACATCACTCAAAAAGAAAACTACAGACCAATATCCCTCATGAATATAGATGCAAAAATATTCAACAAAATCCTAGCCAATAGACTCCAACAACATATTAAGAAAATCATTCATTATGACCAAGTGCAGTTCATATCAGGTGTGTTAGATGGTTCAACATTAGAAAAACAATCAATGTCATCAACCACATAAATAAAACAAAGAAAAAAAACTACATGATCATATCAATCGATGCAGAAAAGGCATTTGATAAAATCCAACACCCATTCCTGACCAAAACTCTCAGCAAAACAGGAATAGAAGGGACCTTCATCAACACAATAAAGGGCATCTATGCAAAACCAACAGTCAACATTATTCTCAATGGAGAGAGACTGAGACCATTCCCCTTGCAAACAGGAACCAGGCAAGGATGCCCTCTATCACCACTTCTACTCAACATTGTACTGGAAGTCCTAGCCAGGGCAATAAGCAAGAAAGGGAAATCAAAGGCATCCAAATTGGTAAGGAAGATGTCAAACTATCCATGTTTGCTAATAATATGATCCTGTACCTAGAAAACCCAAGAGACTCAGTAAAAAATCTACTGGAACTAATTGAGAGATTTAACATCGTGGCAGGTTACAAGATCAACATCCAAAAATCAATTGGATTCTTCTACATCAGCAAAGAGATTGCTGAAAAAGAAATAAGGAAATCAGTACCATTTACGATAGCTACCAAAAAAATCAAATACTTGGGAATAAATCTTACCAGGGACACAAAACACCTGGAGAAGAAAACAAAAAAACACTACTTCAAGACACCATAAGAGACCTACATAAATGGAAGAACATACCATGCTTGTGGATAGGAAGACTGAACATTGTGAAAATGTCAATTCTGTCCAAAGCAATCTATACATTCAATGCAATCCCAATCCAGATCCTATCAACATTCTTTAGAGATATGGAAAAACCAATCACTAACTTTATATGGAAAGGAAAGAGACCTTAGATAAGCAAAACATTATTGAAGAAGAAGAACAAAGTGGAAATCTCACACTCCCAGATCTTAAAACCTACGGTACAGCCACAGTAGTAAAAACTGCCTGGTATTGGTCCAAAGACAGACACCTAGACTAATGAAATAGAATTGAGAACTCAGAAATAGATCCATTGACCTAGGGTCAGTTGATCTTTGACAAAGGGCCAAAATCCATTAAATGGGGAAGAGATTGTCTGTTTAACAAATGGTACTGGCAAAACTGGATTTCTATTTGCAGAACAATGAAATAAGATCGATATCTCATGCCATACACAAAAACTAACTGCAGATGGATCGAAGACTTGAATGTGAACACTAAAACTATAAAGTTCCTCAAGGAAAAACTAGGGGCAAATTTAGGGCCCTGATATATGGCATAAATAGACTATAAAGCATAACTCAAAATGCACAAACAACAGAAGAGAAACTAGATGAATGGGACCTTCTAAAAATTAAATTTTTATGTGCTTCAAAAAACTTCTCTAAAAGAGCCAAAGAGAATCTAGAGATTGGGAAAAAAATATTCAGCAATGACATATTTGACAAGG
>NW_006921816.1:5136067-5150093 GCF_000298275.1 Orycteropus afer afer | reverse complement strand
CTGGTTAGCAGGCAAGTGTCTTAGCCACTATGCTACCAGAGCTCCCATTAGCCATTAGAGAGATGCAAATCAAAACAATAATGAGATATCATCTTGCCCCAGCACTAGTAGCAAAGTTCAACAAGATAGAAAATAAAAAATGCTGATGCAGATGTGGATAGATTGGGACTCTCATACACTGCTGGTGGGACTATAAAATAATACAACCACTGTGGAAAGCAGTATGGCAATTTCTTAAAAAGTTGGAATTAGAAACACCATTTTGAGCCAGCCTTTCCATTACTAGGTGTATATCCTAAAGAAGTGAGAGCCAGGACAAGAAGAGACATATGCACACCCATGTTAATCACAGTACTATTTACAATATCCAAAATGTGAAAAAAAGCTAGGAGCCCATCAACAGAAGAATGGATGATAAAACTATGGTACAACACACAATGGAATACTATGCAACCCTAAAGAACTTATAATCTGGAAAACACCACATAATGTGGATAACCTTGGAGGACATTATGCTGAGTGAAATAAGTCAATTACAAGACAGATATTCCATTACTTCATTACTGTAAAAAGTCAAGGAAAGGTTTATATGTGGAAGGAAATTTTCTTTGTTGGTTACCAGGGGTGGGAGGGAAGGGGAGACGAGGGAACACTGTTAGATAGGTAGAGACAAGGATTGATCTGGGTGAAGAGAAGGGCAATATACCAAATGTGAGTAATCATCACAGTGGCATTGAGGAAGAGAAAGACATAGAGAGATGCATGGGAGGTTCAGACAGCAAAAATGAATGCTTTTGCATATACAATACTGCATTGTCAGTGAAGGCAAACATTGATATATGGTGGATAGATGGGTGGATAGGGAAATATTAGGTATGTCTATGAAGGGGTGGAGTGTGCCCAAGATAATGTATAGGGACAATGTTTCTAAAGTGAATTTTTATGTTCTGTAAGAATTCCAAGGTATATAGTAGAGCTGACAAGAGGCAAGGTTGTACTCGCTTCTTGGTCACAGCCAGCTACCTAGAGGGAGCCAGTAGTTGGACCTGTGGGCTTGGGGCTGTAGTCGCAGGGGACATCAAGCTCAATTGGCATAACTTACTACATAAAAATATTGTTCCACATCCTACTTTGGAGAGTAGCAACTGGGATCTTCAAAGCTTGCAAGCAGCCATCTAGATACAACAATGGGTCTCTTCTCCTCCAGAACAAAATAGAATGAAGAAAAACAAAGACACGTGGAAACAATTAGTCCAAGTGACTGGTACACCATGTGATATACAACTATGAGACCAGAAGTACTAGATGGTGCCTGGCTACCACTGTCAACCACTTGGAGGGGGATCTCTGGAGGAGATCCTGGAGAAAGTGGGAAAACAATGTGGAACAAAACTTGAAATCATAAAAGAAAAAAAAAAGGACCAGTTTTGCTGGTTTGATGGAGCCTGATGGACTCTTTGACGATGGCCCCTAGTTGCCCTTTAAGCCTGGAAATGAACCGACTCCTGTGGCTTCCAGCCAGACAAAAGACAGGCATATGTGCTGCACATTTACAATAGGTAGACACAGTCCTTGGAGAGGTCAATCATGGCAGAATAGAAGGGCTGTGTATGCACAGGCAGACAGCTCAAGGGGCAGGAGTGCATGGAGTGAAGGACACAGGGAAGAGGTAACTATTGGGAGAAAGTGGGAGAAGAGATGTTGCATTGTGGGAAATTGTAATCAATGTCATGAGACAAAGTGAGCTGCTGTGTGGAAAGTGAATTTGCTCTGTAAACTTTTGCCCAAATCACAATAAAAATTAAGAGAGAGAAAGTAAGGACATTATATAATGATTAAAGGATCGATTGAACAAGAGAACATAACCATTATAAATATCTACACACTCAATGAAAGAGCCCCAAGATACATAAATCACACTTTAATAGAATTGAAAAGACAAATAGATGACTGCACAGTAGTAATAAACCAAACCAAACCAAACTCACTGCCATCTAGTTGATCCCAACTCACGGCAACCTGTCCTTGAGTTTCTGAGGCAGTACTTCTACAGAAGTAGATTGCCCAGACTTCCTTCTGAGGAGTGGCTGGTGGGTTTGAACCACCAGCCTTGTGGTTAGCAGTCAAATGCCTTAGCCACTATGCCACCAGAGTTCCCACACTAATAATAGGAGACTTTAATACCCTACTTTCAATGAAAGGTAGAACAACTGGAAAGAAACTTATCAAAGATGTAGAAGAACTAAACAATACAATACATCAACTTGACCTTATATACATCTACAATGTGCTTCCCCCAACAAAAGCACATTATACCTTCTTTTCCAGTGCACATGAAACATACTCCATGATAGACCATACAGTAGGTCAGAAAGTAGGCTTCAATAAATTTAAAAACACTGAAATACTGCAAAGCTTCTGCTCAGATCACAATGCTATAAAATTAAAAATCAACAATAGGAAGATCAATGGAAAAAGAACAAAAACATGGAAACTGAATACCACCCTCCTCAAAAATGACTGGGTAATAGAAGAAATAAAAATGAAGTTAAAAAATTCCTTGAATCAAACAAGAATGAAAACACAGCATACTGAAATCTTTGGGAAACAGCAAAAGCAGTAATCAGAGGCCAATTTATAGCAGTAAATGAATACACCAAAAAAGAAGAAAGAGCTAAAATCAACACCTTCCCCTAACATCTCCAACAATTAAAAAAAAAAAAAAAAAAGGCCTACAGTCAGCAGAAGAAAAGAAATAACAAAGATTCAATCAGACACAAATGAAAAAGAAACTAGACAACAGAAAAAATCAGCAAGAGTAGAAGTTGGTTTTACGAAAAGATTTTAAAAAGTGACAAACCTCTGGCAAACTTAACGAAGGCAAAGAGAGAGAGAACACAAATAACGTGAATAAGAAATGAATTGGTTAATGTCACAACAGAAACAACTGAATTAAAAAAAAAAAAAAGATAATATCAAGATACTATGGAGAAATGTACTCCAACAAGTTTGAAAATCTGTAAGAAATGGGTATATTTCTACAAACATACTACCTATCTAAACTAATACAGACTGAGGTGCCAATTTTGAACAAATCCATAACAAAAAAAAATTGAATAGGTCATAAAAAAATTACCCACAAAAGAGTCCTGGCATAGATGGTTTAACTGGAGAATTCTGCCAAAGTTCAGAAAAGAACTAACACCAATTCTAAACAAACTATTCCAAATCATAGAAAAGGATGGAATCCTCCCAAATTCATTTTATGGACCAAGTACAACTTTGATACCAAAACCAGGCAAAGACATCACTAAAAAGAAAAACTATAGACCGATATCCCTTGTTAATGTAGATGCAAAACTCTTCAACAAAATCCTAGCCTATAGACTCCAGTGTCATGCCTAAGGTACTTGACTGCTAACCAGAAGGCTGGCGGTTCAAACCCACCAGCCACTCCTCGGAAGGGAGGTTGGGCAATCTACTTCCGTAGTGATACTGTCTTGGAAACCCAAGGAGGGGTCACTATGAGTCAGGTCCAACTCAATAGCACATAACAACCACCACAACAACAATATATGGCATAGTGACTAAGGCATTTGACTGCTAACCAGAAGGCTGGCAGTTCAAACCCACCAGCCACTCTTCAAAAGGAAGACTGAGGGATCTACTTCCATAGAGATATCACTTCAGAAACCCAAGCAGGGGTTGTTATGAGTCGAATCAATTTGATGGCAGTGAGTTTGGTGTTGTAATATATGGCATAAATAGACTATCAAGCATAACCCAAAGTGCACAAACAGCAGAAGACAAATTAGATGAATAAGACCTTCTAAAAATTAAATTCTTATATGGTTCACAAGACTTCTCCAAAAGAGTAAAAAGAGAACGTACAGATTGGGAAATAATATTTAGTAACAACATACCTGACAAGGGATATATCTCTAAAGTTTATTGACAACTCAAACACCAAAAAAAAAAAAAAAAGACAAACAATCAAATTAAAAAATGGGAAGAAGACATGAATAGGCACTTCAACAAAGAAGATATTCAGACAGTCAACAAACACATGAAGAAATGTTCATGATCAAATGGAAATCAAAACAATAAGATAATATCTCACCAAGCACTAATATAAAAATTCAACAAGGCATAAAATAACAAATGCTGGCAAGGAAGTGGAGAGACTGGGACTCTCATACACTACTGGCTAAGACTATATAATGATACAACCACTGTGGAAATCATTATGACTATTCTTAAGAAGTTGGAATTAGAAATACCATTGGATCTAGCAATCCTATTTCTAGGTATATATCCTAAAGAACTGAGAGCCTGGACAAGAGCAGATATTTGCACACCCATGTTCATCATAGCACTATTCACAATAGCAAAGGGATGGAAACAACCTAAGTGCCTATCAGCAGAAGAACAGATGACCTAACTATGGTACATGCACAAAATGGAATACTACACATACTGAAAAATAATGTAGAATCTGCTAAACACCACATCATGTGGATGAATTTGGAGGACATTATGCTGAGTGAAATAAGTCAATCACAGAAGGACAAATACTGGATTAGTTCACTATAGTAAAAGTCAAGGAAAGGTTTATATATGGAAGGTAATTTTCTTTGTTGGTTCTCAGGGGTACAAGGGGAAGGAAAGGAACACTACTGGATAAGTAGAGGCAAGTATTGATTTGGGTGAAGGGAAGGGCAATGTACCAAAAGTGAGTAATCAACATGGTGGCACTGAGGAAGAGGAAGTCAGAGAGAGGTACATGGGAGGTACAGAAAACAAAGATGAACCCTTCTGCACGTATAGTACGGCACTGTCAGTGATGGCAAGCATTGATCTACAAGTGGAAAGATGGGTGGAAAAGCTGAATGACCAGGTGTGTCTAGGCACAGGGGAATGTGCCTATGACCATGTATGGGGTTGGCAGAAGATGTTTCTACAGAAGTATTTGTATGTGCTTTAAGAATGTCCAGGTGTATAGTAGAGCTGACAAGGGGCAAGGTGCTAGTGGCTTCTTGGCCACAATAGCTATCCTGAAGGAACAAAGGGTTGGAGCCATAGGCTCTGGACCATGGTCCCAGGGGACATTAAGCTCAATTGGCATAATATACTACACAAAAAACATTGTTCTAAATCCTACTTTGATGAGTAGTGACTGGGGTCTTAAAAGCTTGCAAGCAGCCTTGTAGATGCAACGATGGGTCTCTCCTCATCCAGAGCAAAGAATGAAGAAAACCAAGATGCATGGAAACAGTTAGTCCAAGGGACTAGTATACCATGCAATCCTCAGCCTATATGACCTTAAGAACAATAGAATTAAATAGTGCTTGGCCACCACTGTCAACCAGAGGATCATTGCAGGAGATCCCGGATTGAGTGGGGGAACAACATGGAACAGAACTCAAAATCATAAAAAAAAAAAAAAAAAAAAAAAACCAGGTTTGCTCGTCTGATAGAGCCTGGTGAAATCTCTGAGACTATGGCCACTAATTACCCTTCAGGTCTAGAACTGAACTCACTCCTGTGACTTTCAGCCAAACAATAGACAGGCATATGAGGTGAACATTTACATCAGGTCGATATACTCCGTGGAGCAATCAATCATAGGAGAACAGAAGGACAGTGTTTGCACAGGGAGATAGCTCAGGGGCAGGAGTGCATGGGAGGGAAGGACACAGGGAAGAGGTAATTATGGGGAGGAAGCAGGGGAGAGCTGTTATATCGTGAAGAATTACAATTAATGTCATGAAGTAAAATGTGTTTGAACTGCTGTATGAAAAATTATTTTTCTCTGTAAACTTTCACTCAAATAACAATGCTTTTTTAAAGTGAGTAACTAGAATAATATCACTAAAGAAAAGAGGTACAGACAGTAAAGGCAAATAATATTGCATGTACAGTACTTCATTATGAGTAACAGCTAACACAAATATACTGGTGGATACATAGGTAAACAGGCAAGAAGATCAGGTATGGATAGGTAAATGGGAAATACCTATGACCTTACATAGTTTGGCAGATGGTATTCTTGCACATGTATTTGTTTGTGCTATAAAAATGTCCATATGCAGTTTAAACCTAACAGGAACCAAAGTTAGGATAACTTTTTATCCACAAATAAGCACCTTGAGGGAGTGAGTCTCTGGCCCTGTGGGCTGGGGATCTTGGTCATGGGAGATATCAAGCTCAAATGGCACAACATGTTATAAAAAAAAAAAAAAACATTGTACATCTTAGTTCAGTGAATAGTGACTGGGTTCTTAAAATCTTGCAAGTGGCAATCTAACTAGTGACTATTGATCTTTCCTCATTTGGAGCAAAGAGAAGTAGAGAAAATCAAAGACTCATGGAAACAGTCCAAAAGACTAATGGACCTATATGATGTTGAGACCACAAGAACTAGGTAGCTATCAATGCCAACCACTAAGAAAGAGATCAAAATAGGGATTCTGTACAGAGTAGGAGAAAATTGTGGAACAAAACTCAAAATCATAAAAAAGACCAGGCTTACTGGTCTGATAAAGACTGGTGAAACCCCTGAGACTATGGCCCCTTATCACCCTGCTGGCCTGCAACTGAACTCACTTCCATGGTTTAACTCTCAGCCAAACCATAGACTAGCCTATGAGCTGAACACCTACATCACGGTGATGCACTCCTTAGAACAATTAACCATGGGAGATGAGAGGGGCAGCATTTGCATGGGAGATAAGAGGAGCAGTGTAGGGAGGCAGGATGCAAAAACAAGAAGAATACAAGGAAAGGGTATCAACAGGAAGGAAGTGGGAAGAGAATTGTTACAGTGCAGGGAATATAACCAGTGTCACAAAACCAAATATGTATCAATCATTGAATGTAAAAAGAATATGCTTTGTAAAATTTCACCCAAATCAAAATAAAAAGTTAAATGTTTAAATAGAGCCATAGATAATTTATACAACATTCTAAGTATATGAGCAATTGAAGCCAGGACAAAATTTATACATTAATTGAATAAATGGTAATGGTAGCTAGAAAAGTTATTTATCACAGAAGGTCACTATTGTACAATGCATGCAGCAACCACATATGTATGGATGTAATAAGAGTGACCAATATAGTGGGTCATTAAATTCAACTGGTAGTGGGATGCTTATGCATTCAACTGCTAAGTGCAAGATCAATGACTTGAACCCAGCAGTGGCTACCCAGGAGAAAAGACCTGGCAATCTGCTCCCATAAGGATTATAGTCTAGGAAACCCTATGATATAATTTTGCTCTTTTATAAGTCATTAGATTAAGAGTTGTTATCACCTCAGCAACAAACATCAACACCAATACTCATGTTATAACAACAAAAAAAAAAAAAACACATAATAATCTGGTTAACATTATGGTATATTAGGCATAATGCTATGTGTTTTGTTTCATCCTCAACAAAAAAGCCTATTCACCACATGATATTCTATCCCTATGTCACATAACCCACCAGCCACCCCTTGGAAGGAAGGTTGGGCAATCCTACTTCCGTAGTGATACTGCCTCGGAAACCCAAGGAGGGGTCACTATGAGTCAGGGCTGACTCGACGGCACATAACAACAACATGTCACATATGAAGAAAAGAAAGAAAAAAGATTTAGAGGGTGTTCCTTGGTGGAAAACAGTGATTGTGCTTGGCTACTAACCATAATGTACCTCAGAAGAAAGACCTGGCAATCCATTCCTGAAAAGTCAGCCATTGAAAACCCTAAAAAGCACAGCTTTACTCTGACACACATGCGGTCACCGTGAGTCATAATTGACTCCATGGCACCAGGTACTGGCAGGATTTAAAAAGACTAACTTAGTTACCTAAGGTCACAGCCTAGCTGTAGATAGCAGCCTGGACTTTGTTGGAAGCCCAATCTTGAATTCTTAACAACTATTGTATACTATTAGTAACTGTACGGTAGCCAAGTTTGTCTTGTTTTCATCTGTGGGTCTCCTTCTCTGAACTAGAGTGACTCTGTAGTTGTGGATTCACTATCTGAATTTTATTCTTCAAGTCACCCTGTAGGGAACCAATGGATAGAGTCCATTTCTGTAGAAATTTTCTAAGAGCACGCCATGTGTACCTCCTACGCTGAGAGCTGAAAAAGCAGAGGATTATACAAAAATCTATCTTAAATGTAGTATTTTTATACCTAGGACTTAGATCATAAATCATATCCATCTGGAAGGACAAAAGGACTGCACATAATGGAGACACTGTCTGCTGCCTCTTAGGTAAGCCAGTGTGCTGAGCCATTTGCAGAAACAACACTCCTACTTAGGATAATGTCTGCAAATCAAGATGTAATCCAGTGCCAGCACGCTTGGCACGAATGGACCATGAGAGAAGTTTCCAGCTTCTGGATATTCTGTAATTTCAGCAGGACGTAGAAAGGATATGGGGATTTTCCTCCTTTTATCTTCATCGATGATGTAAGTTTAAACCTACTTAAAACACAGTTTACATGTAGGATTCTTTTACTGCCTTTTAAGTTTCTAGAAACTCCTACATATGTCAATTGTAAATTTTGGCTAAGGAATTTACCCACCTTCCCTTAACTTTCATATTCAAACACACACAAACCAGGGAGCTCTCAGAAATCAACTGTCTTAAATTGTGGTCTGCCTTGCTTGAGTAGGACTTGTTTTTCACTAGGAACTAACTCAAAAGTCACCAGAAAATAGAGTAACATCTATCTAGAAATTAAAGCTGCAGCTCAAGTGACATGATATCTTAAAGGGCAGTTAGTCTCTGATTGGCATCTTGCCTTCTTGCAATTTTCTGAAATTGCAAATAGAAGAAAGCAGCAGGAGCTGTATTCAGGAAAATTCTGCCTACAAGCTTCAAGTTCTAGGCATTTTCTTGGTGTGCCAGATAAATGTTTGTGGGGCACACAGAACTCTGTGTCTTCAAGTTCCTTACATCACAATTGATGCATCATAAATTGTGTTTACTTCTCTTTCAGGATTGCTTTGATAATTCACATAGGATATTTAAATGATGAGAAATCCACTACTAATTATTTCTTCTCTCAGAGCTCAGATGATCAGAACAAGTTCCACTGCAGATGAGGAACGGATGTTATCCCCTCCACAGGAACCACTTCTCCATAAATGCAAATGAAGTTAATGAACACTAATTCATTTCCATTCCTTTCCCACTGTCTTCAAATAATTTGTGTTTGGGAAAAACAAAATTTCCTATGAATGGATTTTTGGTTTTGTAGCAGCAGTTCTATAAGAAGATACAAAGAAACTAGAAACTAGAATAATAGAAAATGGTGAAATTGGTATATCAGTCATGCCTAGTGTATAGCCAAATTGAACTTCTCAATGTCAATTATGTGACGTGTATCTTTTCTAAAAATTGTGACAAGCTATTTCTCAGAAATTAGAAGCACACTTAAGTAGTAGATTTAAAAAAGCAACTAAAGTTATGTCTATGATAGAACTAAAATATTTTTAAAGTTAAAAGTACAATAAGGTCTTGAATGCTTGTTAATATGTTGTTGTTGTTGTTGTTATATAATATGTAGTATTCCCCAAATCATTTTACTGAAAAATCCAGCCCCTGATGTGAGAAACATTAGTACTGCTCACTGGGTTTTCTCTTCAGCTAGGCTCTTATTATATTAAGGAAAATGAGGGAAAACTAATGAACAGACATGAAAGAATGCCTCTGTATAGAACTCTGTATTGATAGATATTAAGTATAAAACTCCTAAAGAGCATTTATTTTGTCAATTTCCAGTGCAAGATTTGCTCACTCTGGGAAAAATATCATTTTAGTACTTCTATCACATTCACTTTTCCTTAACAACATCTAAAGGAATAAATCCAAGATTTCTAAAAACACACACACAAAAAAAAAAAAAACTTTAAAAAGAGAAAAAAAAAAACCTTGAGCCAAGAACAACCATACCTATTCATTATAATGCAATCTTCATAGCTGAGTATAATCAGGACAAATGTAATATATGGTTATTAAGTACATGTGTGTGTGCATACATATATACATATATATATATATATATACACATTGGGTATACAAATAATAATTATCATCTCAGTTACCACACTAATGTGGCTCACTCTCTATCTCATAACTTGCCTGACTTTCATGGAAAATGGCTTAAACACTTAATGGTTTATCTCACTGGAAAAACTGAATGGAAACACAAATGACTGGAGGCCTAATGAGAAATACATAAGCCTTTGCTGCTATAGTCCCCAGAACAGGCTTAATTCCTCTGCTAGTTACTCCAATCTGTCCAGTTTTTAGCAAATTCTAACATCCTGCCTATAAATTCCATGTTTTCCTTAAGTTAGTTAGAGTCAGTTTGTTGCTATTAAATAATTCTTTACCAGACCCATGTATTTGTGTTGTTGCTGTTGTTGTTAGGTGCCATCGAGTCGTTTCCGACTCATAGCGACCACATGCACAGCAGAACAAAACACCGCCCAATCCCGCGCCAGCTCCATGATCTTCGCTATGCTTGAGCCCATTGTCGCAACCACCGTGTCAATCCATCTCATTGAAGGCTTTCCCCTCCTTCGTCGACCCTGCACTTTACCAAGCATGACATCCTTCTCCAGGGAATGGTCCCCTCTGACAACATGTTCTCGTACACATGCATAAATGTATTATGTTTGGCTGTCATTACAGAGTAGTTGTGTTGGTAAATATTGTTCCTCCTCAGTAGAATAGTAATGATATGCTTAGCTAAGAGGAGCCAAATAGAATTCAATCACAAAAAAGAAAATGGTACCTGTAATAAAACTTTGAATAACTATTTTTGAACATTTTATTTTATATTGTTGTTTAGAATATATACAGCATTACATACAACAATCTCTTTGTTCCTCAGTTTCCTGATCTGTAAAATGGGCACAATCATATTTTTTTAAGAGATTTGGTTTTAGAATTAAAAGTGATAAGAAAATAGACTCTCCCTTTATGCTGGATCGTTATTTTGTCATCTCTTTTTGTATCACTGCTGTCCTGTGTGCCTTTAACTGGTCAACAACATTAAATACAGTCACCTAGAATGGTCAGTCTCATACCAAAATTGGTATTCTATTTGCTCAAGGTCTAGACTTCAAAAAGACTAATTTATTTTATAAGCTCTAACCGTTTCATATTCTATGAGTCACCTCATTTGCATTGAATGCTGATATTCCATCAACGCAAACTATATAAAGTTGTCTACCACAATTATTCTGTATCTTGTGCAATTGTGAGGAATTATTTTTTCAGATCACTCAGGCTCTTAACAGAAAGATAACAACTCCTAGATTAACTGCAACTGGAGAAAACTCTCTCTTAATACTTGAAGATGTTCTGTGCTTCCTTCCTGGGTTACATTTCCAAAGTCTCTACCACCTTACCCAACACAATTTCCCTGTCCTTTCCATCCACTACCCTCCACTAGCCCCTAGAATTCACACAAAGCCAATGGAAATATGACTAGTAACTTCAATATTTTCAGCATGTAGATGGATCCACCCACAATGTTTGCTTAACTTTGAAAATATTTTTTACCCTCTCCTAGATGGTTGCCAAAAGACATTTCTGCCCAAAATCTTTGAGTCATAGCCTCCATGTAGGCACAGTTTAATCTGTTGTATGAACTCATACAAGTTAATTGACACTTTTGGGCTATGACTCACCATGTCCTGTCAATTTATATGAATACCCCTTTGTAAGTCTGTGGATTGAAAAGAGTGATCAGTGTGTCAACCATAATGTTGGATGATCTTATTTTAGCTTTTATTTTCATTCTTTTTCACAATGTATTTCATCTGCAGTGATTGATCAATTCTATCTCTTTCTTCAAAAGCATTATATAAATTAAAATATTTCTCAAGTTCTTAGAACCAGTTTTCTTCTTTAATTTAACTTTTGCTGCCTTTAAATGAAAAAAATATATATATTTCTCCTCAAGTTCTCACTTCCAATTTTATTTATTTTAACTTTTACTGTTTTTTTTTTTTTTTTTTTAAGTTAGTATGATTTGCTGTTGGTGGTGGTGGTTAGGTTGTTATTGTTTTGCTTTAGTTAATTTTAGTTTCAAATAACAAAGACTGGTACTGGTAGTGGCTGGTCTTTTGAGACTTGGCAATACAAATTGACCAAAACAGTTTATCAGAAATATAGGAATTAGGAAGTTTATTTATATATATCAAGATGAAGTTGGGAAATCATAAGGCAAGGACTTACCTCTGAAACAGAAGAATTAGAAGGAATTCGATAATTTTTCTGGAAAACAAATCAAGGAAGAAGATGTTTTCATTCCATAATTTTAGTCCTAATCCTTATACAAAAATAACTTTATAATAGAAAAGTGAAATTTAGAAGGTAAGCACATTTGCTTAATCTCTGGAATTAGCGAACAACCTTCTAATCATTATTTGATGTCCTGAATTCATCTACATATTCAATTCCTAGCACAGTGATCAGCACAAAGGATATTCTCAATAAATACTTGTTTACATGACTAAAACATAAAGAGTATAATAAAGATGATCTTCTTTGTTGTGTCATCATTGGTCATGTGAGAAGGTGAGCAAAAGAATGAGAACTCAGTAAGATTTCTAATTTTTACTGGTAATTGAAAGTACATGACACATGGCCTACAGTTTAACCTGAGTTTGCAAAAGCCACGTTGAGAGAGTAAATATCAAGGAGTCATTGGCTCTTAAATATCTATAGTAAGAATGTATTTACTACTTAAATTTTTAAAGCTCATTGGAAAGAAGTTCAAAATAACTGGTTGCTATGTGCCATAGAACATAATCTAATCAAGATAGCAAAATGTGCATTGCAATACTATAAAATTCAACAAAAGCAAAAACTTACATGAAATAAGTCTATTTAAATAGAAAAGTAGTTATAGTAAGGGAAAAAATGGCAAGTCAAGGATGAAGGAAGAATTCTGGAAGGATGTACTGTTTTATGTCAGCCTTCAAGGGAAAATAATCTTACAACCCCTTAAAGCTCCTACACAGGGATTTGTTTATCCTTTGTACTAGAATTATAAAAATAATTTTGGTTATACAGTGGAACCTGTGAGAGCTGAACTTTACAGGATTACCTTGTTTTTCTGGGTCTCACAAGTTTTCCACCCTTGACAGCATTCAGTCCTACCACTTTTCTATCATTCTCTTTTAGTGAGAAAATATTTGTGTTTTTCTTCTTTGAGAGTTTCTCTATGATATTGAATATTTACCAGCCCACACCCCACGCCCCAAAAAAACCCAGGATGTGTGGAGAAGAGCATTGTTAAAGCACAATTTTCAATGAAGGTAAAAATCAGGATTCCTGTGCAAATATGAAATGAACATATGTCAAAGATTTAATTCAACTAGCTAATTAATGAGTGAACTACTATGATATTATGACCAAGTCAAAAAGCATTTATGCAATTAAGGAAAGAAAATTAGGATAAAACATCTTATTAGAAAAAAAAAAAAAAAACTTATTAATACCTTACAAGGCAGGGAGCTGTAGCCTTTAAGATTGTCTTTTTACATAAAGCAATTATTTGAATCTTCACGAGATAAAATTCTACAAGCTTACCTCTCTCCTTGTTGTTGTTCTTGTCGTTAGAGGACACAGAGTTGTAAAAGAATCCAGCAAATCGAAAGTCAAGTTCAGCTTTGCACTGAAAGTACAGCCAGGAACCTCTTTGCCTCTTTCCAAGTTTTGGATAAGTTCCCTAATGTCATTAATACACATTTACTTATCAAACCCCAAAAATCTTTTATTAATGCACTATATTTTAAAAGTTCAATGTGTATTTCTTTATTATGTGCACTTTTGAAATATACATGCTACTTTAACCAGATATTTAGGTTTGTTGTTGTTGTTGTTAAGTGCCGTCAAGTCATTTCCGACTCATAGCGACCCCGTGCACAGCAGAACGAAACACTGCCCTATCCCGCGCCAGCCCCACAATCCCTGCTATACTTGAGCCTATCATTGCAGCCACCGT
>NW_006921816.1:5125177-5133052 GCF_000298275.1 Orycteropus afer afer | reverse complement strand
GGGCCTGAGTTTCCCCTCCTCACCTAATCCCTTTGGCTGATTGCTCTTCTGTCCGGGTTCAAGGCTTTTATCCCCTTCCCTGCTCTTCCGGCCTGCTACTCTGGCATCCCTGCGTTGTGTCTCCTCACCTGTAAGCCTGGGTATGACACCAAAAGAAGAAAAAGGAGAAGGAAGGCAAGGAGAAGGAGAAAGGAGATATGGAGTAAAAACGTCTAAAAGACAGTATCGTCTGCAATTATACATTCATGTAGCTCTCAGTAGCAATTGACTAAATAAGAATGAGGTGAATTATGAAGATTCCAAGGATTACCAATCAATTTTCCTCCTCAGAACTGGAAATGGCCATTTGACATCTTTTTGGCTTTAGGGATGGACAATTAACTCAGGCCATCTTGAGGATATTTGTAATTTAGAATTTGCAAACTGCCAGGGCAAGACATCTCTGGAAATGAGCTTCCCTCTGTGTCTCTGGTCCTCCCTCTCCCTCCTTTGCTTCCTCTCTCTTTCCCCAGGTAATCTATCTCTTAGCCTCTCTGCATTCTAGGGAGTGTATGGCCTGTTCTCAAGGGAAAAAAAAAAAAAGCTATTAACCCATCGTGTTTCATATAATGCAATTAGAAGTAGAATAATGGGTATAGCTATTTACTTCACGTGGAGCCACAGCCAATCTGTCAGTGGAAGCCTGCATGTTGTCATGAAGCTGAACAGTTTTGAGCAGCCTCAGACTAAGACAAACTATAAAATAACGCTTGGTGATCCACTTCCTAAACTAAGCCAGTGAAAGCTCTATGGATCACAACAGTCCAGTCTGTAACCAATCATGGGGATGGTACATGACCAAGCAGCTTTTTTCACATGGGGTCTCCATGAATCAGGGAGGAAACAATAGCAACTTGACAACCGCTAACAATAGCAACAACATTAAGAGAAGCCTTTTGTACCATGACAAGGAATGGATCTGCAAATTGTAAATTGAGTGTTTTTGAAACAATTGCAATTCTTGTCTCATCAATGGTTGTTTATGTGCAAAAGAAAATTAGCATTGCTACATTGAGACACGGAGGGAGAGAAGGTGTACTTTGAAGTAGAGGATGCTGGGCACAACGAGTTGTAACTGATACTTCCACTACAAAAAAAAATCTAAGAAATATCTTTTTCACTTCATTACTTTCTGAAAATTATAATTAATCTATTGATCATGCATATAATATCTTTAATGATTCTTTTCATTATAAACAAAATGTATGTTCATTTAGAAAATCAAATTTAAAAAAAAAATTGTTGCCATCTATTCTAACTGATAGACACCCTATAGGACAGAGCAGCTCAGTAGCATAGTAGCTAAGGCACTTGACTGCTAACCAGAAGGCTGGCGGTTCAAACTCACCAGCCACTCCTCGGAAGGAAGATGGGGCAATCTACTTCCGTAGTGACACTGCCTCGGTAACCCAAGGAGAGGTCGCTATGAGTTGGGTCCGACTCGAGGGCACATAACAACAACAATAGGACAGAGTAGAAATACTCCATAGAATAGTGAATCTATGTTGTTGTTGTTGTTGTTATGTACCGTTGAGCCGGACCTGACTCATAGCGACCCCTTCTTGCATTTCCGAGGCAATATCACTACTGACACACTCCCTTCTTGATTTTAAACAATGCAGTCAGTGTTCCCTTGTTCTATTTGAATGACAGCCTCCTGGTCTATGTACAGGTTCCTCATGAGTACAATCAAGCGTTCTGGAATTCCCATTCTTCTCAATGTTATCCTCAATTTGTTATGATCCACAAAATCAAATGCTTTGGTATAGTCAATAAATCACAAGTAAACATTTTTCTGGTATTTTTTGCTTTGAGCCAAGATCCATCTTACATCAGCAATGATATCCCTCATTCTACATCCTCTTCTGAATCCAGCTTGCACTTCTGGAAGTTCTCTGTCAATATAATGCTGCAACTGCTTTTGAATTATCTTCACTAAGATTTTATTTGCAGTAACATTAATGATATTGTTCAATAATTTCCACATTCTGTGGGATCACCTTTCTTTGGAATGGGTACAAATATGAATCTTTTCTAGTCAGTTGAACAGGTAGCTGTCTTCCAAATTTCTTGGCATACCTGTGTGAGTGCCTCCAGAGGGCCATCAGTTTGCTGAAACATCTCAATGAGTATTCCATCAATTCCTGGAGCCTTATTCTTCACCAATTCCTTCAGTGAAGCTTCAACTTCTTCCTTCAGTACCATTGGTTCTTGAACATATGCCACCTCCTGAAATGGATGAAGATCGACCAGTTCTTTTTGGTACAGTGATTCTGATTACTCCTTCCACCTTCTTTTGATGCTTCCTGCATCATTCAATATTTTTCCCATAGAATCTTTCAATATTGCAACTCGAGGCTTCTGTTTTTCCCTCAGTTCTTTCAGCTTGAGAAATCTTGAACGTGTTCTTCCCTTTTGGTGTTCTAACTCCAGGTCTTTGCACATTTCTTTATAATAATTGACTTTGTCTTCTCGAGCTGCTCTTTGAAATCTTCTGTTCAGCTCTTTTGTCTTGTCATTTCTTCCATTTGTTTTAGCTATTCTCCATTCAAGGGCAAGTTTTAGAGTATCTTCTGACATCCATTTTGGTCTTTTCTTTCTTTCCTGTCTTCTTAAAGACCTTTTGCTTTCTTCGTGGATGATGTTCATGATGTCATCCCTCAGTTCCTCTGTTTTCAGTCATTGGTTTTCAATGCATCAAATCTATTCTTTAGATGGTCTCTAAATTCAGGAAGGATATATTCAAGGTCATGTTTTGGCTCTTGTGGACTTGTTTTAATTGTCTTCAACTTCAAGTTGAACTTTCATGTGAGCAGTTGATGGTTTGTTCCACAATCAGTTCCTGGCCTTGTTTTGGCTGAAGATAATGATCTTTTCTACCCCATCTTGCCACAGATGTAGTCAATCTGATACCTGTGTACTCCATCTGGTGAAGTCCACATGTATAGCTGCCATTTATGTTGTTGAAAAGGTATTTGGAATGAATAAAAATACCTTTGGCACATATTAACATAATATCTTTTAATCTATTAAAGTGATATATTAGTACAATTTCTATTATTTAACCATCCTTCCCAAGCTTGAGATCATCTGACTTTGAAATCAGTTTTAACTATCACTGAATTAAATTTTCAAATATTGAAAAATTTTATAATAAGGTGTGATATAAAAATGTGTTGTTTGTTGCTGTTAGATCCCATCAAATCAATTTCAACTCATAGTGACTCTCTGTACAACAGAATGAAATATTCCCCTGTCCTGCACCATCCTCATGATCCTTTCTATGCTTGAGCCCATCGATGTAGCCACTGTGTCAGTCTATCTCCTTAAGGGTCTTCGCCTTTTACGCTGACTCTCCACTTTACCAAGCATGATATCCTTCTCCAGGGAATGGTCCCTTCTGATAACATGACCAAAGTAGGTGAGATGAATTCTGGACATTCTTGCTTCTAAGGAGCATTTAGGCTGTACATATATCTTCCAGAACAAATTTGTTCATTCTTCTCTCAGTCCGTGGTTGAATGAAAATACATGGCTTGAGTCAGGTGCATCTTATTCTTCAAAGGAACATCTCTGCTCTTTAACAATGTAAAGAGGTCTTTTGCAGCACATTTGCCAAGTGCAATACACATCTGATTTTTTTTACTGCTGCTTCCATATGTGTTGATTGTGAATCCAAGTAAAATTAAGTCTTTGACAATGTCAATCTTTTCTTTATTAATCATGATATTGCTTATTGATCTGGTTATGAGGATTTTTCCTTTCTTTATGTTGAGACATAATCCATTCTAAAGAGTATAGTCTTGGATCTTCATCAGGAAATAAGTGCTTCAAGTCATCTTCACTTTCAGCAGCCAAAATTGGATCATTTGCATATCACAGGCTATTAATGATTCTTCCTCCATCCCTGACACCACGTTCTTCTTATAGTCCAGCTTCTCAGATTTCCTCACCATGCAGGTTGAATAAGTATGGTGAAAGGATACAACTCTGATGCACACTGTTCCTGATTTTAAACCATGCAATATTCCCTCATTCTGTTCAAACAACAGCCTCTTGATCTATGCACAGTTTCCACATGAGCATAATTAAGTGTTTTGGACTTCCCATTCTTCATAATGTTGTCTATAATTTATTATGATACACACAGTGGAATGTCTTTGCATAGTCAATAAAACATATGTAAACCTTTTTGTGGTATTCTTTGCTTTTTGTTAAGATCCATCTGATATGAGCAAGTGATATCTCTCATTCCACTTCATTTTCTGAATCCAGCTTGAATTTCTGGAAGTTCCCTGTCAATATACTGCTGAAATCATTTTTGAATTATTATCTTCAGCAAAATTTTACTTGCATGTGATATTAATGATGTTGTTGTTGTTGTTGTTATGGCCATCGAGTCAGACCCAACTCATAGCAACCCCTCCTTGGGTTTCCAAGGCAATATCATTACAGAAGTAGATTGCCCCATCTTCCTTCCAAAGAGTGGCTGGTGGGTTTGAACCGCCAGCCTTCTGGTTAGCAGTCAAGTGCCTTAGGCACTATGCTACCAGAGCTCCTGATAATAATTATATTGTTCGATAAATTCCACATTCTGTTGGATCACCTTTCTTTGGAATGGGCACAAATATGGAAATCTTCCAGTTGATTGGCCAGATCGCTGTCTGCCAAATTTCTTGGCATAGACCAGTAACCACCTGCAGAGCTGTATCCGTTTCTAGAAACATCTCATTGGTATTCCATCAACTCCTGAGTCTTGTTTTTTTGCCAGTTCCTTCAGTGCAGCTTGGATTTATTCCTTCAATGCTGTTCATTCTTGATCATGTGCTACCTCCTGAAATGACTGAAAATCTACCAATTCTTTCTGGTACAGTGACTCTGTTTATTCCTTACATGTTCTATTGATGCTTTCTTCATCATTCAATATTTTGCTCAAAGAATCCTTCAATATTGCAATTTGAAGTTTGAATGTACAAACAGAATTGAACAATTCCTTAGTGTTCAGACCAATAAATTCCCTCAAATTCTATACAGCTAAGTGACCAGCACCCAATCAAGAAGGAGAACATTAGTAATACTACTGAGACCCCTTTATGTTCCTTTGCAATCTCTACCTTCATCATTAGCTATTACAATCTTCACCTAGCACTATAATTTTGCCTGTTTTTGTAATTAGTCAAAGTGTTATTCCTTCACCAACAAAAAATAAATTTTAAGCTGCTTACATAAGAAATAGGAAGTAAGAACTGGCCCATAACTACTTTCTAAAAATCTAACGAGTAACTGAAATTCTTTCATGAAGAAAATGCCAAGCCCACATATGTTTACATGTCAAATTATACCAAAAGATTTAAGAAACAGATAATCCCAATCTTACACAGGCTTTTCCAGAAAGCAGAAGAGGAAAAAGCCTTAACCTGTTTTAAAAGATTAGCATAATGCTGAGAGTCCAAATTTGAAAAGCAAAGTATAACAAAAGAAAATTACAGGCCATTTATTTTGTTAAACATAGAAAAAAAAAAAAATTCTAATCAAAATATTCTGAATGAAACCCAAAGCTCTGTATAAGACAGCACATACCATAATCAATTTATATTTGCTACAGCAATTTAACTACAGATAAATATTAGAAAACTGGTTAATTCACATAGTAACAAATTGAAGGAGAAAAACTTGTCAGCTGCAGAAAAAAATGTTTGATGAAATTTGACATGTAGTTATGACAAAAATTTTGAGTAAGCTTAGCATAGAAAACTTTCCTATTTAAAATATATATCTGAAAAATTCCATAGTAAATATCATGTTTTCATAATAAAGTTTTTTAACTTTACTATTTTTAAAGTTTTTAAAATAGTACATCTTCTTTACTATCAGGAATAAAGCATGCCAGCAATCACAACTCTTTTCTTGATTGTCCCACAGTTGTCAATCAGAAAAATGGGAACAGAAGAAATAAATGTATAAGAATGCAAAGAATAGTGTTATTATTTTTCAGAAGATATAACCAGTTCTGTGAAAGCCCAACATTGATCTTAGTTGCTATCAGGTTGGCTCCAAATGGAGACCCCATGTACAAAAGAATGAAATGTTTCCCAGTACTCCTCTGAAATCTATCCACTATGGGTAACCCTGATAGTATTTGAAATACTGGTGGGGTAGCATAACTTCCAGGATCATGACTCCATGGAAACCTACACAGTATGACAAACTGAATGATGCATGGTGGGAAAAAAAAAGAGCAGTAGGAACCAGAAAACATTCTAATAAAAAAAAGAGGGATTAATAAATTGTTAGATATTAAGTCAGGAGCTCTGGAAGCATAGTGCCTAAGGCACTTGACTGCTAACCAGAAGGCTGGCAGTTCAAATGCACCAGCCGCTCCTCGGAAGGAAGGTTGGGCAATCTATTTCTGTAGTGATACCACCTCGGAAACCCAAGGAGGGGTGCCTATGAGTCGGGTCCAACTCAACGGCACATAACAATAACAACAACAACAGATGTTAAGTTAATATACAAGATCCAATTGCATTTTTTCTAGAACCTCAACAATCACTTAGAAAATATCGTTTTTATATAACACAAAATACAAAGTAATCAGAAATAAATCTACCAAAGAACATTCAAACCTGTCTTAGAGAAAATTGTAAATTTTTTATTAAAAAATGTTAAAGAAACACTAAAAATGCAGGTATAACAAAAACAAATATAGTAGAGATCTATATATTAAAGATGTCAATTCTTCCCAAATTGATATGAAAATGCAATTAAAATTTCAACAGATTGACATCAGGGTTGAAGATCAAATTTCAAAATTTATATAGAAGAGCAACCATATGATAATAACCAAGAACCCATAAAAAGAAGGATGAACTGACAGCCTTCTTCCATACATCAGGGCCTATTTTAGAATATATACCACCTCGGAAACCCAAGGAGGGATTGCTATGAGTCAGGTCCAACTCAATGGCACATTACAACAATATTTTTGAATTATGTTACATTAGAAAGTGACACCAGAACAAAAGAGTCCCTGGAGTGGTGCAAACTGTTAAGCACTCAACCACTAGCCAAAAGGATGACAGTTTGAACCCACCCAGGAGCACCTTGGAAGACAGGCCTGGTGATCTGCTTCTGTAAGGGCACAGTCTTGGAAACCCTATGGAGCAGATCCTCTCTGCACAAATGGGATTGCCATGAGTGGAGATCAACTAAACAACAACTAACAACAATGACAACAATTAGAACAAAACAAAGAAATCAAAGGAACATAATAACAAGCCTAGGATGAGTCATGTACATATGCAAACATAGTTTATGAACAAGCCGGCACTGTATATCAATGGAAAATGGAATAATTGAAAATTATTCAATAATGAGGATATATGATACCTAAAACCTTTCAGTTTTTAAATTATTTCATTAATAAAAAATTTAATATACATAAAAATATTTTTTAAGTAATATAATGATTACTTATGTGCCTACCATACAAATGTTAATATTTTGCTTTATCTATTTTTGTTTTCTTTTCTCTGAATTACTTTAAATTAACTTTATAGATATATTTCACCCCTAAACTTTCAGCATTCCTTAATAAAAAATAGTGTTATTATCCTCTATAACTGCACTATGTTTATCATTTCTATCAACATTATCAATAATATATCACCTAATTCTAATTAGCATAGGCACTGAAACAAGGCGGGCTTGTGCTTACTCACTGATCTGCACTGAACACGTTCCCTTGTTCCCCTACCGAGAGGGACCAGGTCTTCGGGAGCAAGGTAAGCACAGGCGTAGCACAGAGTAGCAGGCCGGAAGAGCAGGAGGAAGGGG